>NC_092289.1:8521446-8551446 GCF_036320965.1 Panulirus ornatus | reverse complement strand
GGTCTGCTGCTGTGTTCAGTACGAGACCAGGTCTGCTCCTGTGTTCAGTACGAGACCAGGTCTGCTCCTGTGTTGAGTACGAGACCAGGTCTGCTCCTGTGTTCAGTACGAGACCAGGTCTGCTCCTGTGTTCAGTACGAGACCAGGTCTGCTGCTGTGTTCAGTACAAGACCAGGTCTGCTCCTGTGTTCAGTACGAGGCCAGGTCTGCTGCTGTGTTCAGTACAAGACCAGGTCTGCTCCTGTGTTCAGTACAAGACCAGGTCTGCTGCTGTGTTCAGTACAAGACCAGGTCTGCTCCTGTGTTGAGTACAAGACCAGGTCTGCTGCTGTGTTGAGTACAAGACCAGGTCTGCTCCTGTGTTGAGTACAAGACCAGGTCTGCTCCTGTGTTGAGTACAAGACCAGGTCTGCTCCTGTGTTGAGTACAAGACCAGGTCTGCTCCTGTGTTGAGTACAAGACCAGGTCTGCTCCTGTGTTGAGTACAAGACCAGGTCTGCTGCTGTGTTGAGTACAAGACCAGGTCTGCTCCTGTGTTGAGTACAAGACCAGGTCTGCTCCTGTGTTGAGTACAAGACCAGGTCTGCTCCTGTGTTCAGTACAAGACCAGGTCTGCTCCTGTGTTCAGTACAAGACCAGGTCTGCTCCTGTGTTGAGTACAAGACCAGGTCTGCTCCTGTGTTCGAGTACAAGACCAGGTCTGCTGCCTGTGTTGAGTACAAGACCAGGTCTGCTGCTGTGTTCAGTACAAGACCAGGTCTGCTGCTGTGTTCAGTACAAGACCAGGTCTGCTCCTGTGTTCAGTACAAGACCAGGTCTGCTCCTGTGTTGAGTACAAGACCAGGTCTGCTGCTGTGTTCAGTACAAGACCAGGTCTGCTCCTGTGTTCAGTACAAGACCAGGTCTGCTCCTGTGTTCAGTACGAGACCAGGTCTGCTCCTGTGTTCAGTACAAGACCAGGTCTGCTGCTGTGTTCAGTACAAGACCAGGTCTGCTCCTGTGTTGAGTACAAGACCAGGTCTGCTCCTGTGTTCAGTACAAGACCAGGTCTGCTGCTGTGTTCAGTACAAGACCAGGTCTGCTGCTGTGTTCAGTACAAGACCAGGTCTGCTCCTGTGTTCAGTACAGGACCAGTCTGCTCCTGTGTTCAGTACGAGACCAGGTCTGCTCCTGTGTTCAGTACGAGACCAGGTCTGCTCCTGTGTTCAGTACAAGACCAGGTCTGCTCCTGTGTTCAGTACGAGACCAGGTCTGCTCCTGTGTTCAGTACGAGACCAGGTCTGCTCCTGTGTTCAGTACGAGACCAGGTCTGCTCCTGTGTTCAGTACGAGACCAGGTCTGCTCCTGTGTTCAGTACGAGACCAGGTCTGCTCCTGTGTTCAGTACGAGACCAGGTCTGCTCCTGTGTTCAGTACGAGACCAGGTCTGCTCCTGTGTTCAGTACGAGACCAGGTCTGCTCCTGTGTTCAGTACGAGACCAGGTCTGCTCCTGTGTTCAGTACGAGACCAGGTCTGCTCCTGTGTTCAGTACGAGACCAGGTCTGCTCCTGTGTTCAGTACGAGACCAGGTCTGCTCCTGTGTTCAGTACGAGACCAGGTCTGCTCCTGTGTTCAGTACGAGACCAGGTCTGCTCCTGTGTTCAGTACGAGACCAGGTCTGCTCCTGTGTTCAGTACGAGACCAGGTCTGCTCCTGTGTTCAGTACGAGACCAGGTCTGCTCCTGTGTTCAGTACGAGACCAGGTCTGCTCCTGTGTTCAGTACAAGACCAGGTCTGCTCCTGTGTTCAGTACGAGACCAGGTCTGCTCCTGTGTTCAGTACAAGACCAGGTCTGCTGCTGTGTTCAGTACAAGACCAGGTCTGCTCCTGTGTTCAGTACAAGACCAGGTCTGCTCCTGTGTTCAGTACAAGACCAGGTCTGCTCCTGTGTTCAGTACAAGACCAGGTCTGCTCCTGTGTTCAGTACAAGACCAGGTCTGCTCCTGTGTTCAGTACGAGACCAGGTCTGCTCCTGTGTTCAGTACGAGACCAGGTCTGCTCCTGTGTTCAGTACGAGGACCAGGTCTGCTCCTGTGTTCAGTACGAGACCAGGTCTGCTCCTGTGTTCAGTACAAGACCAGGTCTGCTCCTGTGTTCAGTACGAGACCAGGTCTGCTCCTGTGTTCAGTACGAGACCAGGTCTGCTCCTGTGTTCAGTACGAGACCAGGTCTGCTCCTGTGTTGAGTACAAGACCAGGTCTGCTGCTGTGTTGAGTACAAGACCAGGTCTGCTCTGTGTTGAGTACAAGACCAGGTCTGCTCCTGTGTTCAGTACAAGACCAGGTCTGCTGCCTGTGTTGAGTACAAGACCAGGTCTGCTGCTGTGTTCAGTACAAGACCAGGTCTGCTGCTGTGTTCAGTACAAGACCAGGTCTGCTGCTGTGTTGAGTACAAGACCAGGTCTACTCCTGTGTTCAGTACAAGACCAGGTCTGCTGCTGTGTTCAGTACAAGACCAGGTCTGCTCCTGTGTTCAGTACAAGACCAGGTCTGCTGCTGTGTTCAGTACAAGACCAGGTCTGCTGCTGTGTTCAGTACAAGACCAGGTCTGCTGCTGTGTTGAGTACAAGACCAGGTCTGCTGCTGTGTTGAATACAAGACCAGGTCTGCTGCTGTGTTGAGTACAAGACCAGGTCTGCTCCTGTGTTCAGTACAAGACCAGGTCTGCTGCTGTGTTGAGTACAAGACCAGGTCTGCTGCTGTGTTGAGTACAAGACCAGGTCTGCTGCTGTGTTGAGTACAAGACCAGGTCTGCTCCTGTGTTGAGTACAAGAACAGGTCTGCTGCTGTGTTCAGTACAAGACCAGGTCTGCTCCTGTGTTCAGTACAAGACCAGGTCTGCTCCTGTGTTCAGTACAAGACCAGGTCTGCTCCTGTGTTCAGTACGAGACCAGGTCTGCTCCTGTGTTCAGTACGAGACCAGGTCTGCTCCTGTGTTCAGTACGAGACCAGGTCTGCTCCTGTGTTCAGTACGAGACCAGGTCTGCTCCTGTGTTCAGTACGAGACCAGGTCTGTTCCTGTGTTCAGTACGAGACCAGTCTGCTCCTGTGTTCAGTACGAGACCAGGTCTGCTCCTATGTTCAGTACGAGACCAGGTCTTCTCCTGTGTTCAGTACGAGGCCAGGTCTGTTCCTGTGTTCAGTACAAGACCAGGTCTGCTCCTGTGTTCAGTACAAGACCAGGTCTGTTCCTGTGTTCAGTACGAGACCAGTCTGCTCCTGTGTTCAGTACGAGACCAGGTCTGCTCCTATGTTCAGTACGAGACCAGGTCTGCTCCTGTGTTCAGTACGAGGCCAGGTCTGTTCCTGTGTTCAGTACAAGACCAGGTCTGCTCCTGTGTTCAGTACGAGACCAGGTCTGCTCCTATGTTCAGTACGAGACCAGGTCTGCTCCTGTGTTCAGTACGAGACCAGTCTGCTCCTGTGTTGAGTACAAGACCAGGTCTGCTGCTGTGTTGAGTACAAGACCAGGTCTGCTCCTGTGTTGAGTACAAGACCAGGTCTGCTCCTGTGTTGAGTACAAGACCAGGTCTGCTCCTGTGTTGAGTACAAGACCAGGTCTGCTCCTGTGTTCAGTACGAGACCAGGTCTGCTCCTGTGTTCAGTACAAGGCCAGGTCTGCTCCTGTGTTCAGTACGAGGCCAGGTCTGCTCCTATGTTCAGTACGAGGCCAGGTCTGCTCCTGTGTTCAGTACAAGGCCAGGTCTGCTCCTGTGTTCAGTACGAGACCAGGTCTGCTCCTGTGTTCAGTACAAGACCAGGTCTGCTCCTGTGTTCAGTACAAGACCAGGTCTGCTCCTGTGTTGAGTACAAGACCAGGTCTGCTCCTGTGTTCAGTACGAGACCAGGTCTGCTCCTGTGTTCAGTACAAGGCCAGGTCTGCTCCTGTGTTCAGTACGAGGCCAGGTCTGCTCCTGTGTTCAGTACAAGACCAGGTCTGCTCCTGTGTTCAGTACAAGACCAGGTCTGCTCCTGTGTTCAGTACGAGACCAGGTCTGCTCCTGTGTTCAGTACAAGGCCAGGTCTGCTCCTGTGTTCAGTACGAGGCCAGGTCTGCTCGTATGTCATCATAATTACACTGGTACTCTTCCGTTCCTCATATGTCTTCCTCGTCCTACGTAATTATCTTTGTCTTCCCTTCAGGAGGGACACGTCAGGCAGGAGGGAAGGGGAGGCTGACCTCCTCGGATTAGGAGGGTCACTTCGCCTGCGCCTTCTGCAGTATGTTCTGGATTCCTGTGATGGACATGAAAAGGTAAGACCCGCTTTGATTGTGCCCCATGAACGGCACAGTATATATATATATATATATATATATATATATATATATATATATATATATATATATATATATATATATATATATATATTTATATATATATATGTATATATATATATATATATATATATATATATATATATATATATATATATATATATATATATATATATACTGGGGATAGGGGAGAAAGAATACTTCCCACGTATTCCCTGCGTGTTGTAGAAGGCGACTAAAAGGGAAGGGAGCGGGAGGCTGGAAATCCTCCTCTCTCGTTTTTTTTTTTTTTTTTTTTTTTTCCCAAAAGAAGGAACAGAGAAGAGGGCCAGGTGAGGATATTCCCCCAAAGACCCAGTCCTCTGTTCTTAACGCTACCTCGCTATCGCGGGAAATGGCAAATAGTATGAAAGAAATATATATATATTTATATATATATATATATATATATATATATATATATATATATATATATATATATATATATCCAGCTCATGAGCCAACGATTTCTAAGCCACCTTTTTATATATCGGGTTTGGGAAAATGTGTTGATAAATCTTTCTTTCTCTTTTTTGCAGTATTTTCCACCTGGTGTTTACATGTAGACTTGCCACAGCACCGTCAATGTCGGGACCATCACGGGTGCGGGAGGAGAAGTGGGTCAGGCCGGGAGGAGCAAATACCTAGCAGGAGGGTGTGTGTGTGTGTGTGTGTGAGTGTGTGTGTGTGTGTGTGTGTGTGTGTGTGTGCAACACAAGCCCCCGCATTGAGGCGGTGTGGATGGTTGGTTAACGGGCTGGTTGGACTACCTGGATGGCTGGTTGGCTGGTTGGTTAGGTGTATGTATGGCTGGCTGGCTATATGGAGGAACACGGGGTGTCAGTGAGAGCCACCTGGACAGTGGCCAGGTGTGTCCAGTGGGAGGAACACGGGGTGCCAGTGAGAGCCACCTGGATAGTGCCCAGGTGTGTCTAGTGGGAGGAACACGGAGTGTCAGTGGGAGCCACCTGGACAGTAGCCAGTGGGAGGAACACGGGGTGTCAGTGGGAGCCACCTGGACAGTAGCCAGTGGGAGGAACACGGGGTGTCAGTGGGAGCCACCTGGACAGTAGCCAGTGGGAGGAACACGGGGTGTCAGTGGGAGCCACCTGGACAGTGGCCAGTGGGAGGAACACGGGGTGTCAGTGGGAGCCACCTGGACAGTAGCCAGTGGGAGGAACACGGGGTGTCAGTGGGAGCCACCTGGACAGTAGCCAGTGGGAGGAACACGGGGTGCCAGTGGGAGCCACCTGGACAGTAGCCAGTGGGAGGAACACGGGGTGTCAGTGAGAGCCACCTGGACAGTGGCCAGTGGGAGGAACACGGGGTGTCAGTGGGAGCCACCTGGACAGTAGCCAGTGGGAGGAACACGGGGTGTCAATGGGAGCCACCTGGACAGTAGCCAGTGGGAGGAACACGCGGTGGCAGTGGGAGCCACCTGGACAGTAGCCAGTGGGGAGGGAGCCTCTGCCAATATCTCTGAGCCATTGAGGGATCCTGACGGATGCTGTCCATCCTGAGGCAGGTCCTGGCCCTGAGGGCCTGAGGGATTACGTCCTCCTGTGTAATGATGCAACTTTTGCAATATAGGTGATGACTGCCATTATGTACGTCCAGCCTGACAGAGGAGGCGACTTGGGGATTTACCCAGGGGAAGTGGGAGGGGAGGTTAGCCCAGGTAACGAAGCTGGCAACACTGCTGGTCATTACTGTGGCAGGGGTAGTCCAGGTAACGAGGCTGGTGGCGCTGCTGGTCATTACTGTGGCAGGGGTAGCCCAGGTAACGAGGCTGGTGGCGCTGCTGGTCATTACTGTGGCAGGGGTAGTCCAGGTAACGAGGTTGGTGGCGCTGCTGGTCATTACTGTGGCAGGGGTAGCCCAGGTAACGAGGCTGGTGGCGCTGCTGGTCATTACTGTGGCAGGGGTAGTCCAGGTAACGAGGCTGGTGGCGCTGCTGGTCATTACTGTGGCAGGGGTAGCCCAGGTAACGAGGCTGGTGGCGCTGCTGGTCATTACTGTGGCAGGGGTAGTCCAGGTAACGAGGTTGGTGGCGCTGCTAGTCATTACTGTGGCAGGGGTAGTCCAGGTAACGAGGCTGGCAACACTGCTGGTCATTACTGTGGCAGGGGTAGTCCAGGTAACGAGGCTGGTGACGCTGCTGGTCATTACTGTGGCAGGGGTAGTCCAGGTAACGAGGCTGGTGACGCTGCTGGTCATTACTGTGGCAGGGGTAGTCCAGGTAACGAGGTTGGTGACGCTGCTGGTCATTACTGTGGCAGGGGTAGTCCAGGTAACGAGGTTGGTGACGCTGCTGGTCATTACTGTGGCAGGGGTAGCCTAGGTAACGAGGTTGGTGACGCTGCTGGTCATTACTGTGGCAGGGGTAGCCTAGGTAACGAGGTTGGTGGCGCTGCTGGTCATTACTGTGGCAGGGGTAGTCCAGGTAACGAGGTTGGTGGCGCTGCTAGTCATTACTGTGGCAGGGGTAGTCCAGGTAACGAGGCTGGCAACACTGCTGGTCATTACTGTGGCAGGGGTAGTCCAGGTAACGAGGCTGGTGACGCTGCTGGTCATTACTGTGGCAGGGGTAGTCCAGGTAACGAGGCTGGTGACGCTGCTGGTCATTACTGTGGCAGGGGTAGTCCAGGTAACGAGGTTGGTGACGCTGCTGGTCATTACTGTGGCAGGGGTAGTCCAGGTAACGAGGTTGGTGACGCTGCTGGTCATTACTGTGGCAGGGGTAGCCTAGGTAACGAGGTTGGTGACGCTGCTGGTCATTACTGTGGCAGGGGTAGCCTAGGTAACGAGGTTGGTGGCGCTGCTGGTCATTACTGTGGCAGGGGTAGTCCAGGTAACGAGGCTGGCAACACTGCTGGTCATTACTGTGGCAGGGGTAGTCCAGGTAACGAGGCTGGTGACGCTGCTGGTCATTACTGTGGCAGGGGTAGTCCAGGTAACGAGGTTGGTGGCGCTGCTAGTCATTACTGTGGCAGGGGTAGTCCAGGTAACGAGGCTGGCAACACTGCTGGTCATTACTGTGGCAGGGGTAGTCCAGGTAACGACGCTGGTGACGCTGCTGGTCATTACTGTGGCAGGGGTAGCCCAGGTAACGAGGTTGGTGACGCTGCTGGTCATTACTGTGGCAGGGGTAGTCCAGGTAACGAGGCTGGCAACACTGCTGGTCATTACTGTGGCAGGGGTAGGTAGCTTAGGTAACGAGAATGGCAACGCTGAGACATTATTACTCATCAGGTTGTCCATTTCTCACAAATCTTTTAATGAGACTCAGTGTTATAATGCTCACTCGAAAGTGACCTTCCACTCGGCCTCTCTCTCTCTCTCTCTCTCTCTCTCTCTCTCTCTCTCTCTCTCTCTCTCTCTCTCTCTCTCTCTCTCTCTCTCTCTCTCTCTCTCTCTCTCTCTCTCTCTCTCTCTCTCTCTCTCTCTCTCTCTCTCTCTCTCTCTCTCTCACAGCTGGTGGATGACCATTAGAGGGTCAAGATGGTAGCAGCAGGGGGGAGGTCAACAGGGCTTGATGGGAGGTCACCAGTGGGAGAGGTCAGTAAGGCTTGATGAGAGGTCAGCAGTGGGAGAGGTCAGTAAGGCTTGATGAGAGGTCAGCAGTGGGAGAGGTCAGTAAGGCTTGATGCGAGGTCAGCAGTGGGAGAGGTCAGTAAGGCTTGATGAGAGGTCAGCAGTGGGAGAGGTCGACAGGGCTTGATGGGAGGTCGAGAAGGAGGAAGCAATCAAGTGCTATGAAGGAGAACAAGAGAATAAGTGGAATAAATATACAATAGACGGACAGGAAGCTATGGTCAATATTTCCATACATGAACGTAGAAAATATATGAAAAAATGGGGGAAAAAAATCAGAGACTTGGACGGACGGATCCCTTAAAGTTGTAGGGAAGGACGAGAGAGAGAGAGAGAGAGAGAGAGAGAGAGAGAGAGAGAGAGAGAGAGAGAGAGAGAGAGAGAGAGAGAGAGAGAGAGAGAGAGAGCACAGCCATGATGCAGGCTGTTAATTAAATCATATAATTCACTATTCATCCGAAAATGCGAAGGGAGAAGTCAAATCACTGTTTAATTAACAGAATGAATGAAGATGTGGTCACAGAAGTTGAGACGTTGGAAATGGATGATATTATGACAACAGCAGATCTGTTTGAGTGAGGACTTACCCCCGGGGTCAGAGGCAGTGCCAGCCAGCCACTTTCCTCAGGAGGAGAAACACAGCAGTGACTAACCCCAGTGACGTGGTAAAGTCTGGACGAACACAACGCAATGTTTTGCAGATAGTCACAGTATAGCATATGTAACACCAGGAAAGAGGATATGATCTGATATCTTAGCAGTACAGGTCAGTTAAGAGTCACTTCACGTGTATTGAAAGTCTTTGAAAGTGTAATAAACAAAGATATATATATATATATATATATATATATATATATATATATATATATATATATATATATATATATATATATATATATATATATATATATATGGTGGAGCATCTGTACGAAATACAAACATGGGTTTAGGGAACAAGTCTACAAAGCCATATTTTTTCTCTCTTACGTTGGAGGCTCCAGCCACGTACAAAAGTCCACATAAAGGCCGGGCCTTAATTGAAATATACAAAGGATAATGAAACAGGCAAAGAAGAGACAAGGAAAAGCATTTACGAATAATGGAGGAAGGGAAAAACTTGTCTTCTGAAATGTGCCAGGTCTTAGTTATTTGGAAAGGCATGAGAGAGAAGAGAGTTCCAAAGCTTTGAGATGTAGGGAAAGAAACAATTATCAAAACGGCCCACTCTTTAGTTGTCAAAGGCCACTCGGTAATGATGTGACTCAGCAGCTTGCCAAGTATTGCGTGGTCTGGCTAGTGGTTCGGGTACACAACCAGCCAGCTCTAGGGAGCAAAATCAAGGTAATACATATAGAAGAGGGAAATTGAACCAACATTGCTGCGTAGAGCAAGGGGGTCAAGTTTGGAAGTTAGCCTGCGACAGTTTATAAATACGACCGCTTTTGACTCAATTTTGTCGAGTGAGGATGCAGATCTAGAACCACCCCAGATGTGAGAGCATTACTTCATACAAGGACAAATAGAATATTTTTGTAGACGGATTTAACTTTTTAAAAGAAATTTCGACATGTAAACAGGACATCCAGTTTCTTAGAGGCAGACTTAGCTATTCCCGTAATGTGGGGTTTCCAAGAAATAGTGAATGTTACAGTAACGCCAAGTATGTTCATTGATTCAAGAGGTGGGATTATAAGACCATCGGAGGAGAGAGGAAATATGTGAGGAATTTTTGATAGAGAGATGGGCAGAAACTGGATCTGGGAGGCATTCAACTTAGCCAGGTTTCGTCTACCTCACAGAGATATCCTGTGCAAGTCTGAGACTGGTTCATTACAGTAACATAAACCAAAGTTTAACGCGTAGAAAGAGACCTGACTTGTTTTCTACTTTACTAAAGTATTTGACAAAGTAAGTCACATAGTTTTACCAGAGAAACAAAAGGAAAGAAAACATTAATTGTAAGATAATTAGTTGAACTGAAAAGTCTTGACTATCAGTCAGTTCAAAACAGTAGCGAATGACCATATCTGGTAAAAGTGTTCAGTTGGGGGAATTAGAATTTGAAATAGATGAAATTGAGCATATAAGATCAAGGAACAAGTAATGATACATTGATAACACACCGCCTTCTGATCTAGGCTTCCACAGAGAAAAAGTGACAGAAAGAGATGCGACTTATCAAAGACCTTGGCTTCAACATAGATGAGAAACCTAGAATTCAAAGTTTATTCAGAGAAAATAACGCGATCAGTCTAATTAATGGGCGTTTAATGATGAGAAATGGCACTGTAATAAACAGAAAACCATTGATGATAATGCCTGATATAGAGGCAAAAAGCCAAATCGAATGCGTCATAGAGTCACCAACGAAGCAAATGGTTGGAAAACTTTTAGAACGAGTTCACGAGCAGAGTCAAGGAGATGGAAGGACCATGAGAGACTCCAAACTGAAACTAAATATGGCTAAGATAGGAGAGATGATCTGCGCATGACAGTCTGCGCATGACAACAAGCTGGAGGAGGGAGGGTGAAGGAAAACATATCGTACTTGAGAACCTGTCATTAAGGAAGACACGAAAACCTGTCAATAAGGAAGACACGAAAACCCGTCAATAAGGAAGACACGAAAACCTGTCAATAAGGAAGACACGAAAACCTGTCAATAAGGAAAGCCACAGAGTCGTGACGCCTGCATGACCATGAATAAAGTTTCAAAGGTTATTGAAACTAACCATCAGGAGAAAATTAGAAACTGTGAATGAAACAACAGAAACATTCAACAGAAAACTTGATGTATGGTTGAAGTCAGGTCCAGATGAACCCAGGATATATATATATATATATATATATATATATATATATATATATATATATATATATATATATATATATATATTGGAAAGGATCACAATTTTGCGCATGATCAAGTATATTCCTATGAGTCCACGGGGAAAATGAAACACGATAAGTTCCCAAGTGCACTTTCGTGTAATAATCACATCATCAGGGGAGACACAAGAGAGAAATATAAGTCAGTTGATATACATCGAAGAGACGTAGCTAGGACGCCATTTGGTAAACACGTGATTGTCCAAGACCTTGGACAACCACGTGTTTACCAAATGGCGTCTCTCTCTCTCTCTCTCTCTCTCTCTCTCTCTCTCTCTCTCTCTCTCTCTCTCTCTCTCTCTCTCTCTCTCTCTCTCTCTCTCTCTCTCTCTCTCTCTCAGGAAATGTTAGCGAGTCTTTCCTTGTAGTCCTTCGTCTTCCCCACAGCATTCGACAGGGTGTAGCATAAGTCTTTGATTCTTAAAAATCCTTCCTTTTGCTTTTCTACTTCGTTCTTTTAATGCACAGACAGTTTCCTCTCTAATGGGTCCATTCCAGTAGGCGTTGATGGAGAGACTTCTCGTTGTTATTCTGTTCTATCACCTACGTACCCTCTTTCTACACTCGACACCAGATCCTCTCTGATCTACATCTAACCCTGTTCACTCCTAACGCCATTGATTCCATTCTTAAACAGTCCAACTCAATTTTCCTCCCGACTTCACTCTAATACCCGCTCTCTTTCTCGTACTGAACACATCTTCCTTAATTGAAAGCGGTGCACTATCTCGAACTTGGGTATTGGAAACTTTGTTAGAATTAGCATTGATGAGACGCGGTTCCAACTTACATCTATTTTTGAATATCACTCGCTTCTCTCAGCACATTCAAGAAAGAGAATATTCATCTCTTATCAACAGTTATCTTAGGCATGACCATATCTTCAACTCTCTTTCATGAAAACACCTTGTGATCTACTTTGCAAAATCTGTTTCTCAAAATCTCCCGGGTCTTGTGAAGACGCCGTAGCTATTCCTCTTGTGAGCAGCTCCTTTATATCCACTAGGCTCTTCTTATTCTTCCCAGTATGAACTATTTTACTCATGTTTTGGATGGCTTTTTCTCGATGTCTTGATTAGCCGTTGCGGAATCAAAAGCTTCCATCACATTAATCCCCTGGCTATTACCATGTTGTTTGCTGTGATGCAGCATTTCCCTCCCCTAACCCAAAGGGATTCCTAAGCCTCTGTTTCCCTGGGCTATCTGCACACGTCCCAGCCACTGTTGCGTGGACCCGTGACTCACATTTGGCTGCTGCTTCCCACACTTTGTCTTTGTAGTGACCAGCCACACGAGGATTGACCGTTATGATGCACCTCCCTCACCTCAAGCAGCGAAGGTGTAAATTGATCTTCCTTCTCTCATCCATCCCTCTAGCTATGACCATTTTAGAAGTCAGGTTGTCAAACACGTCCAAAACTCTGATTAATTTCTTCATTCTATTCTCCTTCCTGCGCTACGTCGCTCTCGGTAGATCAGAAATTAAGTAAAATATGACTGGATTCAACCATATCAAGTCATGTTCTGAGAAGCAGCGGTCCCTAATGACTTGTCATCTATACGTGTCAACATGGGTTATTTCTTTTGGCGCGTGACGTCACGCTGTTACAAGAACGCTCTCGGCTGGCTTGGATACGCGCCTGCGCCGTACACCAAGACAGTCATCATTGACAGTTTCACAGGTGATGAGACACATACACATGTGTGTGTAGGTGTGTAGGAGTGTGTGTGTGTCAAGAGAGCTTCAACTACTTTAACTATGCCGACGTCAGTTTGAGAGTGTAGGTTTGCACAATATTCACTTGAGAGTCAAGATATTGTGAAGATTATGAGAAGATTGTGAGTCGAGAAGCGAGTCTGCCTTTGTCGTGTTGAAGAGGAAGGATGTCATTATGCTGGTCACTGCCACAGCCCAGGGACAACACCTGCATGATAATTGAGGTAAGAGAAATGTAATTTAGATAAACCTTCATTGTAATGGTAGATTACGCAGGATGGGCTGGGGTGCATGACGCAGGATGGGCTGGGGTGCATGACGTAGGATGGGCTGGGGTGCATGACGCAGGGTGGGCTGGGGTGCATGACGCAGGGTGGGCTGGGGTGCATGACGTAGGATGGGCTGGGGTGCATGACGCAGGGTGGGCTGGGGTGCATGACGCAGAGTGGGCTGGGGTGCATGACGTAGGATGGGCTGGGGTGCGTGATGTAGGATGGGCTGGGGTGCATGACGCAGGGTGGGCTGGGGTGCATGACGTAGGATGGGCTGGGGTGCATGACGCAGGGTGGGCTGGGGTGCATGACGTAGGATGGGCTGGGGTGCATGACGCAGGGTGGGCTGGGGTGCATGACGTAGGATGGGCTGAGGTGCATGACGCAGGGTGGGCTGGGGTGCATGACGTAGGGTGGGCTGGGTTGCATGACGTACGGTGGTGTGGAATCATGACGTAGGGTGGGCAGGGGTACATGACGGAGGGTGGTCTGGGGTGCATGACGCTGGATGGGCTGGGGTGCATGACGCAGGGTGGGCTGGGGTGCATGACGTACGGTGGTGTGGAATCATGACGTAGGGTGGGCAGGGGTACATGACGGAGGGTGGTCTGGGGTGCATGACGCTGGATGGGCTGGGGTGCATGACGCAGGGTGGGCTGGGGTGCATGACGCAGGGTGGGCTGGGGTGCATGACGTAGGGTGGGCTGGGTTGCATGACGTACGGTTGTGTGGAATCATGACGTAGGGTGGGCAGGGGTACATGACGGAGGGTGGTCTGGGGTGCATGACGCTGGATGGGCTGGGGTGCATGACGCAGGGTGGGCTGGGGTACATAACGGAGGGTGGTCTAGAGTGCATGACGCAGGGTGGGCTGGGGTGCGTGACGCAGGGTGGGCTGGGGCGCATGACGCGGGGTGGTTTGGGGTGCATGACGCAGAGTGGGCTGCGGTGCATGACGCAGTGAGCTGCGGTGCTTGACGCTGGGTGGGCTGAGGTGCGTGACGTAGGATGGGCTGCGGGCATGACATAGGATGGGCTGGGGTGCATGACGCAGGATGGGCTGGGGTGCATGACGCAGGGTGGGCTAGGGTGCATGACGTAGGGTGGGCTGGGTTGCATGACGTACGGTTGTGTGGAATCATGACGTAGGGTGGGCAGGGGTACATGACGGAGGGTGGTCTGGGGTGCATGACGCTGGATGGGCTGGGGTGCATGACGCAGGGTGGGCTGGGGTACATAACGGAGGGTGGTCTAGAGTGCATGACGCAGGGTGGGCTGGGGTGCATGACGCAGGGTGCGCTGGGGGGCATAACGCATAGTGGGCTGCGGTGCATGACGTGGGTTGGGCTGGGACGCATGACAGGGTGGTCTGGGGTGCATGACGCAGGGTGGGCTGGGGTGCATGACGCATGGTGGTCTGGTATGCATGACGCAGGATGGGCTGGGGTGCATGATGCAGGGTGGGCTGGGGTGCATGACGCAGGATGGGCTGGGGTGCATGCGTAGGGTGGGCTGGGGTGCATGACGTAGGATGGGCTGGGGGCATGACGCACGGTGGGCTGGGGTACATGACGCAGGGTGGGCTGCGGTGCATAACGCAGGGTGGGCTGCAGTGCATGACGCAGGGTGGGCTGCGGTACATGACGCAGGATGGGCTGCGGTGCATGACGTAGGGTGGGCTGGGACGCATGACGTACAGTGGGCTGGGGTGTGACGTAGGCTGGTCTGGGACGCATGACGTAGGATGGTCTTGGCCGCATGACGTAGGATGGTCTTGGCCGCATGACGTAGGATGGTCTGGGACGCATGACGTAGGATGGTCTGGGACGCATGACGTAGGATGGTCTGGGACGCATGACGTAGGATGTTCTGGGACGCATGACGTAGGATGGTCTGGGCCGCATGACGTAGGCTGGTCTGGGACGCATGACGTAGGATGGTCTGGGACGCATGACGTAGGATGTTCTGGGACGCATGACGTAGGATGGTCTGGGACGCATGACGTAGGCTGGTCTGGGACGCATGACGTAGGATGGTCTGGAACGCATGACGTAGGATGGTCTGGGCCGCATGACGTAGGATGGTCTGGGACGCATGATGTAGGATGGTCTGGGACGCATGACGTCTCAGCTAAGGTATCCCAGTCGTTATCCTTCAAGCACCGGTGTTAGGCAGAGGTCTGATGGGTCACTGTGTCCCCAGATATACAACTGACACGGGACATTGCTGGGATGGTCTCTGGGTCGACCCATCCCAGAGTGGGTTGGTCATGACCTGTAGGATGGTCAAGTTGGCCTGTAGGTCGGCCATGGCCTGCAGATGATGTGGGACTGAGATGTAGCCACGAAAGATCAACAGTACTGAGTACAAGGACATGACTCTCCACCACAGGGTCACCTCTCCATCTCCCGGGGTCGAACACCTTATCGTAGTCTCATCCAAAATCTACAGCGTTTCAGATCTCATTGTCATGATCCCGTGTGCACTTGTTCTGCTGGCTACACACAGTCTTGAATAAGATCTGGGCTACATTGCTCCCTCCCACTGGTGCTGCCTACACATAGTCTTGAATAAGATCTGGTTTACAATGCTACCTCCCACTGGTGCTGGTTATACAGTCTTGAATAAGATCTGGGCTACAATGCTACCTCCCACTGGTGCTGGCTACACGCAGTCTTGAATAAGATCTGGGCTACAATGCTACTTCCCGCTGGTGCTGGCTATACATAGTCTTGAATAAGATCTGGGCTACAATGCTACTTCCCGCTGGTGCTGGCTATACATAGTCTTGAATAAGATCTGGGCTACAATGCTACTTCCCGCTGGTGCTGCCTACACATAGTCTTGAATAAGATCTGGGCTACAATGCTACTTCCCGCTGGTGCTGGCTATACACAGTCTTGAATAAGGTCTGGGCTACAATGCTACCTCCCGCTGGTGCTGGCTATACACAGTCTTGAATAAGGACTAGGCTACAATGTCACCTCCCTCAAGATCTGGGCTACAATGCTGCCTTCGCTGGGTTACAATTGCTTCACAAGGTTGGAAAATGTCAGCTTCATCGTTTCAGCGGAACGCTATGTAAAGTTGTGGGGGAGTGTGTGTGTGCAGCCAAGGGGGGACAGGTCGTCCTGTAGACTGACTAAAGAACAATATAACAACACCATAGTTCCTCCACAACCAATAATAACATCCAGACTGATTCTCCATTATCATTATTATTATTATTATTATTATTATTATTATTATTATTATTATAATTATTATTATTATTATTATTATTATTATTATTATTATTGTTATTATTTTCATTATTATTATTATTATTATTATTATTATTATTATTATTATTATTATTATTATTATTATTGTTATTATTATTATTATTACTATTATTATTAATAATAATGATAATGTTATTATTATTATTATTATTATCATTATTATTATTATTATTATTAGTATTAACTTTGTTATCATTATTTTCATTATTATTATTATTATTATTATTATTATTATTATTATTATTATTATTATTATTATTATCATATGATAATAATAATGATAATAATAATAATATTATTATTATTGTTATTATCAATACCATTATTATTATTATTATTATTATTATTATTATTATTATTAATATTATTATCATTATTATTATTACTATTATTAATAATGATATTATTATTATTATTATTATTATTATTATTATTATTATTATTATCATTATTATTATTATTATTATTATTATTAATAACATTATCATTATTATTATTATTTTATTATTATTATTATTATTATTATTATTATGATTATTATTATTATTATTATTATTATGATAATAATTATTATTATTATTGTTTTATTATGATGATAATAACGATGATGATAATAGTAATATTATTATCATTATTATTATTATAATCATCATTATTATTATTATTATTGTTATTGTTGTTATCATTGTTTTACTATTGTTATCATTATTATTATTATTATTATTATTATTATTATTATTATTATTATTGTTATTACTATTAGTATTAATACTATTATTATTATAATTATTATTATTATTATTATTATTATTATTATTATTATTATTATTATCATTATCATTATCAGTAATATTATCATTATCATTATTATCATTATTAACTACTATTATTATCATTATTATTATTATTATTATTATTATTATTATTATTATTATTATTATTATTATTATCATTATTACTATTATTATTATCAAAAATATGTTTTTTAGAAGTTTAGTTCTGCATTTAATCTGGCTTTCATCTTGGAGTAATTTTCAAAGTCCATGACAGCCCTCACCCCTACCCACATTTTCCTTGACATTTACATCCTCACCACTACCTTTATTTTCCCTGACCTTTACAACCATCACCACTACCCACAACTTCACTGATAATGACAACCCTCACCACTACCCATATTTTCCCTGATATTCAAAGCCCTCACCATTACCTACTTTATCCCTGACATTTATAGCCCTCACCACTACCCACATTTTCCCTAACATTTACAGCCCTCACCACTACCTACATTTTCCCTTACATTCACAGTCCTCACCACTACTTACATTCTCCCTAACATTCACACCCATATTTTCCCTGACAGTCACATCCCTCACCATTACCTACATTTTCCCTAACATTTACAGAATTCACCACTACCTACATTTTCTGTAACATTTACAGCCCTCACCACTTCCCACATTTTCACTGACATTCACAGCCTTCACCACAACCTACATTTTCCCTAACATTTACAGCCCTAACCACTGCCTAGATTTTCCCTAACATTTACAGCTCTTACCACTAACCATATTTTCACTGACATTCACAGTCCTCACCACAACCTACATTTTCCTTAACATTTACAGCCCTAATCACTACCTAGATTTTCCCTAACATTTACAGCCCTAACAACTACCTAGATTTTCCCTAACATTTACAGCCCACACCACTACCTACCTTTTCCCTAACATTTACAGAATTCACCACTACCTACATTTTCCCCAACATTTACAGCCCTTACCACTTCCTACATTTTCTCTGACATTCACAGCCCTCACCACTACCCTCATTTTTCCCTGATATTCTCAGCCCTCGCCAATACCTACATTTTCCCTAACATTTACAGCCCTCACCTCTACCCACATTTTCTCTGGCATTTATAACCCTCACTAATTCCCATATTTTCCCAGAGATTTCGATCCCTCACCACTACCCACATTTTCCCTAACATTTACAGCCCTCACTACTACCCACATTTTCCCTGACATTTACATCCTTCACCACTACCCACACTTTCCCTGACATTTACAGCCCTTATCACTACCACACTTTCTCTGACATTTACAGCCCTCCCCACTACCCACATTTTCCCTGGCATTTATAGCCCTTACCACTACCCATATTTCCCCTGACATTTGCATTCCTCACCACTACCCATATTTTCCTAACACTAAAATCCCTTACCATTAACTGTATTAACCCTGACATTTACATCCCTCACCACTAACTATATTTTCCCTGACATTCACATCCCTCACCACTACTCATATTTTCCCTGACGTTTAATCCCTCACCACTACCCATATTTTTCCTGATATTTTCTCTCCTTAACACTACCCATATTTTCCCTGACATTTACAGCCCTCACCACTACCTATATTTCCCTGAAAATTACATCCATTACCTGTACCCATATTTTCCCTGACATTTACAGCCCTTACCCCCACCCATATTTTCCCTGACATTTACAGCCCTCACCACTACCCATATTTCCCCTGACATTTACATCCCTCACCACTACCTAAATTTTCCGTGACATGTGCAGACCTCACCACTACCTAAATTTTCCCTGACATTTGCAACCCTCACCACTACCCAAATTTCCTTGACATTTACAGCCTTCACCACTACCCATATTTTCCCTGACATTTACAGCCCTCACTACTACCCATATTTTCCCAGACATTTACAGCCTTCATTACTACCCATATTTTCCCTGACATTTACAGCCCTCACTGCTACCCATATTTTCCGCCATTTACATCCCTCCCCACAAACCTACAGTTTCCCAGATATTGACACCTATGGCCACAAACCACAATTTTTCTGGCATTCACAGCCCTCACCAGCTCCTCCATTATACCAGATACTGACTGACAGCTCTCACCATTACCCACATTCTCCCCATTATTGACAGCCCTCTCCAATACCTACATTTTCCTTAACATTAACAGCCCTCATCTCAGCCCTCATTTTCCCTATATATTGACATTCCTCAACATTACCCATAGTTTTCTTAAGATCGACAGCCCTCACCACTTCCCACATTTTCTCTCACATTGACAGCCATTCAAGATTACCCATTTTGTCCCTAAAATCAGGCCATTATCCACCTCTCACATTTTCCTCAACATTTTCCATGACAATGACAGCCCTAACCACTACCATTTTCCCTGACAATGACAGCCCTAACCACCACCCACATTTTCCCTGATATTGACAGCCCTTAACACTACCCACATTGTTTCTGACATCATCAGACCTCACCACTACCTACATATTCCCCGACATCATCAGACCTCACCACTATCCACACTTTCCCCCAATAAAATCAGACCTCACCATTACCCACATTTTCCCGGACATCACCAGACCTTACCACTACCCACATTTTCCATGACATCAAACCTCACCACTACCCACACTTTCCCTAAAATCATCAGACCTCAACACTACCCACACTTTCCCTAAAATCATCAGACCTCACCACTACCCACACTTACCCTGACATCATCAGACCTCACCTCTACCTACACTTTCCCTGACATCATCAGACCTCACTACTACAAACACTTTCCCTGACATCATCAGACCTCACCACTACCCACACTTACCCTGACATCATCAGACCTCACTACTACAAACACTTTCCCTGACATCATCAGACCTCACCTCTACCCACACTTTCCCTGACATCATCAGACCTCACTACTACAAACACTTTCCCTGACATCATCAGACCTCACCACTACCCACACTTATCCTGACATCATCAGACCTCACCATTACCTACCCACACTTTCCCTGACATCATCAGACGTCACTACTACCCACACTTTCCCTGACATCATCAGACCTCACAACTACCCACACTTTTCCTGACATCATCAGACCTCACCACAACCTACATTTTCCCTGACATTATCGGACCTCACCACTACCCACACTCTCTCTGACATCATCAGACCTCACCACTACCCACACTTACCCTGACATCATCAGACCTCACCACTACCCACACTTTCCCTGACATCATTAGACCTCACCACTACCCACACTTACCCTGACATCATCAGACCTCACCACTACCCACACTTTCCCTGACATCATCAGACCTCACCACTACCCACACATTCCCTGACATCATCAGACCTCACCACTACCCACACTTTCCCTGACATCATCAGACCTCACCACTACCCACACTTTCCCTGACATCATCAGACCTCACCACTACCCACACATTCCCTGACATCATCAGACCTCACTACTATCGCCTTTAATTTCGTAGAATAGAATATATAATGTTGCAAGTCACACTCGACAGCTTTTGTTCTGTTCGCTACCCACCACACCATCATTACTGCTACACCCGGGAAAATTATTATTTTTATTATTATTACTATTATTATTATCATTATTATTATTACTAATGTTAATATTATTATTATTATCATTATTAATACTGTTATTATTATCATTATTGTTTTTATTATTATTATTATTATTATTATTATTATTATTATTATTATTATTATTATTATTATCATTATTATTATTATTATTATTATTATCAATGTTATTATTATCATAATTATTATTATTTTCATTATTATCAATATTATTATTATTATTATTATTATTATTATCATTATTATCATTATTATTATTATTATTATTATTATTATTATTATTATTATTATTATTATTATCATCATTATTATTATCATCATCATTATCATTATTATTATTATTATTATTATTATTATTATTATTATTATTATTATTTTATTTTTTTATTATACTTTGTCGCTGTCTCCCGCGTTTGCGAGGTAGCGCAAGGAAACAGACGAAAGAAATGGCCCAACCCCCCCCCATACACATGTATATACATACGTCCACACACGCAAATATACATACCTACACAGCTTTCCATGGTTTACCCCAGACGCTTCACATGCCTTGATTCCATCCACTGACAGCACGTCAACCCCGGTATACCACATCGCTCCAATTCACTCTATTCCTAGCCCTCCTTTCACCCTCCTGCATGTTCAGGCCCCGATCACACAAAATCTTTTTCACTCCATCCTTCCACCTCCAATTTGGTCTCCCTCTTCTCCTCGTTCCCTCCACCTCCGACACATATGTCCTCTTGGTCAATCTTTTCCTCACTCATTCTCTCCATGTGCCTAAACCACTTCAAAACACCCTCTTCTGCTCTCTCAACCACGCTCTTTTTATTTCCACACATCTCTCTTACCCTCACGTTACTCACTCGATCAAACCACCTCACACCACACATTGTCCTCAAACATCTCATTTCCAGCACATCCATCCTCCTGCGCACAACTCTATCCATAGCCCACGCCTCGCGACCATACAACATTGTTGGAACCACTATTCCTTCAAACATACCCATTTTTGCTTTCCGAGATAATGTTCTCGACTTCCACACATTCTTCAAGGCCCCCAGAATTTTCGCCCCCTCCCCCACCCTATGATCCACTTCCGCTTCCATGGTTCCATCCGCTGCCAGATCCACTCCCAGATATCTAAAACACTTCACTTCCTCCAGTTTTTCTCCATTCAAACTCACCTCCCAATCATTATTATTATTATTATTATTATTATTATTATTATTATTATTATTATCATCATTATTATTATTATCATCATTATTATCATTGTTATTATTATTATTATTTTATTATTATTATTATTATTATTATTATTATTATTTTTTTTTTTTTTTTTTTTCAAAAAGAAGGAACAGAGAATTCGGCCAGGTGAGGGTATTCCCTCAAAGGCCCAGTCCTCTGTTCTTAACGCTACCTCGCTAATGCGGGAAATGGCGAATAGTTTGAAAGAAAAGAAAGAATTATTATTATTATTATTATTATTATTATTATTATTATTATGATTATTATTTTTATTATTATTATTATCAATGGTGTTATGATCATTATTGTTATCATATGTTGGAACTCTTCCGCTATACATGAAGTGACACTTGACCTGAACCTCACCCAGGTTGTGGAGTTTATGGGCGTGCAGGCTGTGGCCTCAGACAGCCAGGCTGATCTATAGGGAGGCAGTAGATCTTGCTGCCAGGTAAGGTCTATGGGGCCTGAATGTGGACAGGGAG
This sequence comes from Panulirus ornatus, assembly GCF_036320965.1. Taxonomy (NCBI): domain Eukaryota; kingdom Metazoa; phylum Arthropoda; class Malacostraca; order Decapoda; family Palinuridae; genus Panulirus; species Panulirus ornatus. The sequence continues at coordinate 8,529,147 of NC_092289.1, read as the reverse complement.
CTGTGGTTTCCATGAATTACACGTGACAGCTGGAGACTGAGTGTGAACGAATGTGGCCTTCTTCGTCTGTTCGTGGCTCTACCTCACTACATACATATGATATATGATTTTCAATTTCTAAAAGAGGAAAAGACGAAGGAGTCAAGCAAGGAGTGTTCATCCTCCTTGAAGGCTCAGACTGGGGTGTCTAAATGATAAAAAAGGAGAGATAGGTAGTATGCTTCAGGAAAGAAACCTGGATGTCCTGGCTTTGAGTGAAGCGAAGCTTAAGGTTAAGGGGATGAGTGGTTTGGAAAAGTCTTCTGAGTAAAGTCAGGGGTTGGTTAGAGGACAAGAGCTGAGGAAGGAGTAGCACTACTCCTGAAGCGCGCGTTGTGGGAGTGTGTGATAGAGTGTAAGGAAATAAATTCTAGATTGGTGTGGGTAAAACTGAAAGTGGATGGGGAGAGATGGATGATTATTGGTACTTATGAACCTGGTCATGAGAAGAAAGATCATGAGAGGCAAGTGTTTTGGGAGCAGCTGAGTGAGTATGTTAGCAGCTTTGATGCACGAGACCGGGTTATAGTGATGGGTGATTTGAATGCGAAGGTGAGTAATGTGGCAGTTTAGGGTATAATTGGTGTACATGGTGTTCAGTGTTGTAAATGGAAATGGTGAAGAGCTTGTGGATTAAGGTACTGAAAAAAAATTGGTGATTCGGGAGCACCTGGGTTTAAAAGATAGATATACATCAATATACTTATATGAGTAAGAGAGATGGTCAAAGGGCATTATTAGATTATGTGTTGATTGATAGGCGCGTAAAGGAGAGACTTTTGAATGTTAATGTGCTGAAAGGGGCAGCTGGAGGGATGTCTGACACTACCTTGTAGAGGTTTTCAACATAGAAGTATGTTGGGGAGAAAAGAGTGGTGAGAGTAAGTAAGCTTGGAAAGGAGACTTGCGTGAGGAAGTACCAGGAGAGATTGAGTGAAGAATGGCAAAAGGTGAGACAAAATGACATAAGGGGAGTGGGTGAGGTATGAAATGTATTAGGAAAGCAGTGATGGCATGTGCAAAAGATGCATGTGGCATGAGAAAGTTGGGAGGTGGGCAGATTAGAAGAGGAAATGAGTGGTGGGATGAAAAAGTAAAGTTGTTAGTGAAAGAGAAAAGAGAGGCGTTTGGATGATTCTTACATGGAAGGAGTGCAAATGAATGGGAGATGTATAAGAGAAAGCGGCAGGGGGTCAAGAGGAAGGTGCAAAGGTTGAAAAAGAAGGCAAGTGAGAGTTCTCCTTCCACACATTCTTCATCGCTCCCAGAACCTTCTCCCCCTTCCCCACCCTGTGACTCACCTCCATTTCTATGGACACCATACTGGTCAAGAGCACCATAGTAGTCAGAGGCACCATACAGGTCAGGAACACCATACTGGTCGGAGGCACCATACAGGTCAGAGGCACCATACAGGTCAGGGGCACCATACTGGTCAGGGGCACCATACTGGTCAGGGGCACCATACAGGTCAGGGGCACCATACAGGTCAGGGGCACCATACAGGTCAGGAACACCATACTGGTCATGGGCACCATACAGGTCAGGGGCACCATACTGGTCAGGAACACCATACAGGTCAGGGGCACCATACAGGTCAGGAACACCATACTGGTCATGGGCACCATACTGGTCAGGGGCACCATACAGGTCAGGAACACCATACTGGTCATGGGCACCATACAGGTCAGGGGCACCATACTGGTCAGAGGCACCATACTGGTCAGGGGCACCATACAGGTCAGGGGCACCATACAGGTCAGGGGCACCATACTGGTCAGAGGCACCATACTGGTCAGGGGCACCATACAGGTCAGGGGCACCATACTGGTCAGAGGCACCATACTGGTCAGAGGCACCATACAGGTCAGGGACACCATACTGGTCAGGGGCACCATACTGGTCAGGGGCACCATACAGGTCAGGGGCACCATACAGGTCAGGGACACCATACAGGTCAGGGACACCATACTGGTCAGGGGCACCATACAGGTCAGGGGCACCATACAGGTCAGGGGCACCATACAGGTCAGGGGCACCATACTGGTCAGGGGCACCATACTGGTCAGGGGCACCATACTGGTCAGGGGCACCATAGTGGTCAGGGGCACCATACTGGTCAGGGGCACCATACAGGTCAGGGGCACCATACAGGTCAGGGGCACCATACAGGTCAGGGACACCATACTGGTCAGGGGCACCATACTGGTCAGGGGCACCATACTGGTCAGGGGCACCATAGTGGTCAGGGGCACCATACTGGTCAGGGGCACCATACTGGTCAGGGGCACCATACTGGTCAGGGGCACCATACTGGTCAGGGGCACCATATCAATGTTGGTTTAATAGATATCACTTCCCACTAATATAAACCAAAGATGTTTCTTCTATTGGTTATCCACCAAGATATGTTTACATGTGGCTTTGGTCACCAACTGATATAAAGAATATTTTTGAAAAGGACCAAAAAAAAATTAGATATATGAGAGTACGACTCACTGAGCAGATGGGGGCAGTACGGTAGCGAAGGCAACGCAAGCGAGCAGGACTTCGGAATAATATATTTGGACACGTATTTCGACCTAATAAAACATTCACTATACGAAATAGATTCCCAACTCGTCCTTGTGTTTGCTTTGCTGTCGTACTCCCACCTATGATACACTCTCCTATTTGCTCCTGCTGTCTGTATATTACCCTAGGGCGCTGGTCATGGTATGCGGAAACCCTTTTAGAATACGGTAAAGGAAAATTTGTAAATGAAAAAAACATGTAAATCATTCACGTGTCTGTTTACCATGATGTTTTATTTTCAACTGGACCTAACGAGAATGCATGTGAGCGTACATGTCCTTTTTTTAAGTCTGTTATTGCTCTACCTCGCTAACGCAGGAAACGGCGAACCAGTATTGAAGGATTGGGAAGGGTTCTATGTAAACAATGTTGTTGACTGATGTGATGGGCTTGTGAATGGATGTGGCACCTGTCGCCCTTACGTCTCGTCGCCCTTACGTCTCGTCGCCCTTACGTCTCGTCGCCGTCAGGGAAGAATTGGCTTGAGAAAGGTCAAGAGAAGATGATTGTCCTGACCTTAGCCAGCTGAGGGTGGGTGAAGGGCCTTGGAGCCAGCTGAGGGTAGGTGAAGGGTCTTGGAGCCAGCTGAGGGTGGGTGAAGGGCCTTGGAGCCAGCTGAGGGTAGGTGAAGGGTCTTGGAGCCAGCTGAGGGTGGGTGAAGGGTCTTGGAGCCAGCTGAGGGTGGGTGAAGGGCCTTGGAGCCAGCTGAGGGTGGGTGAAGGGTCTTGGAGCCAGCTGAGGGTAGGTGAAGGGTCTTGTAGCCAGCTGAGGGTAGGTGAAGAGTCTTGGAGCCAGCTGAGGGTGGGTGAAGGGCCTTGGAGCCAGCTGAGGGTAGGTGAAGGGTCTTGGAGCCAGCTGAGGGTGGGTGAAGGGTCTTGGAGCCAGCTGAGGGTGGGTGAAGGGTCTTGTAGCCAGCTGAGGGTGGGTGAAGGGTCTTGGAGCCAGCTGAGGGTGGGTGAAGGGCCTTGGAGCCAGCTGAGGGTGGGTGAAGGGTCTTGGAGCCAGCTGAGGGTGGGTGAAGGGCCTTGTAGCCAGCTGAGGGTGGGTGAAGGGTCTTGTAGCCAGCTGAGGGTAGGTGAAGGGTCTTGGAGCCAGCTGAGGGTAGGTGAAGGGTCTTGTAGCCAGCTGAGGGTAGGTGAAGGGTCTTGGAGCCAGCTGAGGATGGGTGAAGGGTTTTGGAGCCAGCTGAAGGTGGATGAAGGGACCCAGTAAACAACCAAGGGGATGGGGGAGGTGAGAGGTCCCTGGGTCAGTGGATGGAGGTGGAAGGGGGAAACAGAAGGTCAGTAATGGCGAGAGAAACCATCGTATGGCCAGGCATCGCCTCAACAAGGAACCCTGCACACACACACTGGACCTCACTGTTCTCAGGAGACGATTGTCCTCCATTGAAAACGAACCAACTTGGACAATGAGGCTTTGTTTACAGCCTCGTCTGATCTGGTCTTAATCCCCGTCAGTTTCCCGTCCGAGTTGGGCGGGAGTGTCTCCCTCGTGTCCTGCGCCTTGAGAGGGGCCCCTCGAACCCCCCCACTTTCTACGACTATAACAATCAGTGATGTTGATGCAGTTTTACCCACCAAGTGATCGTCATGTTTACATTTCTTCCCGGCCAGGATAGTACTTTCGCGTCCGTCACACACCATGGCGGCAGAGCAGCACCTTCGCCAGTCCGTGACGTGTTTGATAGTTACAGTCCTCGTTAGTCCACTGTTAGTGGCATGGGGTGGTTCGTGCAATATAATGCCAAATGATGTGTGCTTGTGTTGTGTGGGTCAGGTATCGACCATCAGTTACTCCTGCGCCAAGGAAAAGGGGACGAATGCATGACTTATCTCTTCTGTGACATAGTTTCCTTCATCATTCCCACCACTGAACTGATTATTCCGTGAATTCATCCATCTTCCGTTGTCTGGCAGTTCCACTCTGTCGTACCATAGTACAGCTTCACCATCCCCTCATCATTCACTCCTTCTGCAGTGTTTTCCGTTCCTCCGGCCAAAGCCATGAATCATTTCCAATCTAACGTTTGCCTCACACTATATTCTAACCTTTTTTCTCTCCCCATCTTTTTTTTTTAATTTTCCATGTTATTTCCGCTATGATTGGTGTGTCATGGTCATTTCTGCTTCATTTCTTGTGGTCCATAACTGGGAAAGAGAAAGGTGTGTGTGGGAGTCATTTCCCTCCCTCAACAGGGAGGCGAACCCTCCCCCATCAGCCCATGTATGTAATGCTTGCCATCTCTACTGCTATAACTTAAGTCGTTTCTGTTAATTTACATTTTTTTGACGCTAAAGGAAAGAGACTCACGTCTAGCGTAGTCCCAGCATCAGATCCACTGCCCATATCCAGTCACTGCTGCTGCCCAGCCTGTCTGTACCACCTCACACTATCCACACATGCCTGTACCACCTCACACTATCCACACATGCCTGTACCACCTCACACCGTCCACACATGCCTGTACCACCTCACACCGTCCACACATGCCTGTACCACCTCACACCATCCACAGATGCCTGTACCACCTCACACCATCCACTCATGCCTGTACCTCCTCACACCATCCACACATACCTGTACCACCTCACACCATCCACACATGCCTGTACCTCCTCACACCATCCACACATGCCTGTACCTCCTCACACCATCCACACATACCTGTACCACCTCACACTATCCACACATGCCTGTACCACCTCACACTATCCACACATGCCTGTACCACCTCACACCGTCCACACATGCCTGTACCACCTCACACTATCCACACATGCCTGTACCACCTCACACTATCCACACATGCCTGTACCACCTCACACCGTCCACACATGCCTGTACCTCCTCACACCATCCACGCATGCCTGTACCACCTCACACCGTCCACACATGCCTGTACCACCTCACACCATCCACTCACGCCTGTACCACCTCACACCATCCACACATGCCTGTGCCACCTCACACCACCCACTCATGCCTGTACCACCTCACACCATCCACTCATGATTGTACCACCTCACACCATCCACTCATGCCTGTACCTCCTCACACCGTCCACACATGCCTGTACCACCTCACACCATCCACACATGCCTGTACCTCCTCACACCGTCCACTCATGCCTGTACCTCCTCACACCATCCACGCATGCCTGTACCTCCTCACACCGTCCACTCATGCCTGTACCTCCTCACACCATCCACTCATGCCTGTACCACCTCACACCATCCACTCATGCCTGTACCACCTCATACCGTCCACACATGCCTGTACCTCCTCACACCATCCACTCATGCCTGTACCTCCTCACACTATCCACACATGCCTATACCACCTCACACCATCCACTCATGCCTGTACCACCTCACACCATCCACTCATGCCTGTACCACCTCATACCGTCCACACATGCCTGTACCACCTCACACCATCCACTCATGCCTGTACCACCTCACACCATCCACTCATACCTGTACCACCTCACACCATCCACACATGCCTGTACCTCCTCACACCGTCCACACATGCCTGTACCTCCTCACACTATCCACTCATGACTGTACCACCCCACACTATCCACTCATACCTGTACCTCCTCACACCATCCACACATGCCTGTACCTCCTCACAATGTCCACTCATACCTGTACCTCCTCACACCATCCACTCATGCCTGTACCACCTCACACTATCCACTCATACCTTTACCCCCTCACACTATCCACTCATGCCTGTACCACCTCACACTATCCACTCATGCCTGTACCACCTCACACTATCCTCTCATGCCTGTACCACCTCACAATATCCACTCATACCTATACCACCTCACACTATCCCCTCATGCCTATACCACCTCACACCATACACAACATGTCTGTACCACCTCACACTATCCACTCATGCCTATACCACCTCACACCATACACAACATGCCTGTACCACCTCACACTATCCACTCATACCTGTGCCACCTCACACCATCCACACATGCCTGTCCCACCTCACACCATCCACTCATACCTGTACCTCCTCACACCATCCACTCATGCCTGTACCACCTCACACTATCCACTCATGCCTGTACCACCTCGCACTATCCACTCATACCTGTACCACCTCACACCATCCACTCATGCCTGTACCACCTCACACTATCCACTCATGCCTGTACCATCTCACACCATCCACTCATACCTGTACCACCTCACACCATCCACTCATGACTGTACCACCTCACACTATCCATTCATGCCTGTACCACCTCACGCCCTATCCACTCATGCCTGTACCACTTCACACCATCCACTCATACCTCCAAGCACCACACACCATGCGAGCGTGGATCTTGCAGCAGTCAGTGTGTAAGTGTGGTGCTTGCAGCAGTCATTGTGTGAGTGTGGTGCTTGCAGCAGTCATTGTGTGAGTGTGGTGCTTGCAGCGGTCATTGTGTGAGTGTGGTGCTTGCAGCGGTCATTGTGTGAGTGTGGTGCTTGCAGCAGTCAGTGTGTGAGTGTGGTGCCTGCAGCAGTCATTGTGTGAGTGTGGTGCCTGCAGCGGTCATTGTGTGAGTGTGGTGCTTGCAGCAGTCAGTGTGTGAGTGTGGTGCTTGCAGTAGTCATTGTGTGAGTGTGGTGCTTGCAGTAGTCAGTGTGTGAGTGTGGTGCTTTCAGCAGTCATTGTGTGAGTGTGGTGCTTGCAGCAGTCATTGTGTGAGTGTGGTGCTTTCAGCAGTCAGTGTGTGAGTGTAATGCTTTCAGCAGTCAGTGTGTGAGTGTGGTGCTTTCAGCAGTCATTGTGTGAGTGTGGTGCTTGCAGCAGTCATTGTGTGAGTGTGGTGCTTGCAGCAGTCATTGTGTGAGTGTGGTGCTTTCAGCAGTCATTGTGTGAGTGTGGTGCTTGCAGCAGTCATTGTGTGAGTGTGGTGCTTTCAGCAGTCAGTGTGTGAGTGTAATGCTTTCAGCAGTCAGTGTGTGAGTGTGGTGCTTTCAGCAGTCATTGTGTGAGTGTGGTGCTTGCAGCAGTCATTGTGTGAGTGTGGTGCTTGCAGCAGTCATTGTGTGAGTGTGGTGCTTTCAG
>NC_092289.1:8456446-8516446 GCF_036320965.1 Panulirus ornatus | reverse complement strand
CATTATCACCATGTGATTGACGTCCCCATCATTACCATGTGATTGATGTCCCCATTATTACCATGTGATTGATGTCCCCATTATTACCATGTGATCGATGTTCCCATTATCACCATGTGATTGATGTCCCCATTATTACCATTTGATTGATGTCCCCATTATTACCATGTGATTGATGTGCCCATTATTACCATGTGATTGATGTGCCCATTATTACCATGTGATTGATGTCCCCATTATCACCATGCGATTGATGTCCCCATTATCACCATGTGATTGACGTCCCCATTATCACCATGTGATTGACGTCCCCATTATCACCATGTGATGAACGTCGCCATCGTCACCATGTGAATGACGTCCCCATTATCACCATGTGATTGACGTCCCCATTATCACCATGTGATGAACGTCGCCATCGTCACCATGTGAATGACGTCCCCATTATCACCATGTGATTGACGTCCCCATTATCACCATGTGAATGACGTCCCCATTATCACCATGTGAATGACGTCCCCATTATCACCATGTGATTGACGTCCCCATTATTACCATGTGATTGACGTCCCCATTATTACCATGTGATTGACGTCCCCATTATCACCATGTGATTGACGTACCCATTATCACCATGTGATTGACGTCTCCATTATCACCATGTGATGAACGTCGCCATCGTCACCATGTGAATGACGTCCCCATTATCACCATGTGATTGACGTCCCCATTATCACCATGTGAATGACGTCCCCATTATCACCATGTGAATGACGTCCCCATTATCACCATGTGAATGACGTCCCCATTATTACCATGTGATTGATGTCCCCATTATCACCATGTGATTGACGTCCCCATTATTACCATGTGATTGACGTCCCCATTATCACCATGTGATTGACGTACCCATTATCACCATGTGATTGACGTCCCCATTATCACCATGTGATGAACGTCGCCATCGTCACCATGTGAATGACGTCCCCATTATCACCATGTGATTGACGTCCCCATTATCACCATGTGAATGACGTCCCCATTATCACCATGTGAATGACGTCCCCATTATCACCATGTGAATGACGTCCCTATTATTACCATGTGATTGACGTCCCCATTATCACCATGTGATTGACGTCCCCATTATTACCATGTGATTGATGTCCCCATTATCACCATGTGATTGACGTCCCCATTATCACCATGTGAATGACGTCCCCATTATCACCATGTGATGAACGTCGCCATCGTCACCCTATCCAGGTGGGGTTGGGGGGATGTGTGTGTCTTGCCCCCTTCCTTCGTCAGCCTCCATCCTCCTGCCCCACCAACACACACCACACCTCACTTGGGGAGGCGCCCCAGCTCCGTCCTGGGGAGGTCATCTTCAGCATTGTCTACTGTCGTGTGATGCGTCATCCCTCATCTGTATCTCCCAGCACCCGGTGTCTCTCTCTCTCTCTCTCTCTCTCTCTCTCTCTCTCTCTCTCTCTCTCTCTCTCTCTCTCTCTCTCTCTCTCTCTCTCTCTCTCTCTCTCTCTCCTACGCCTGAGGTAGGTGAGGTGTTCCCCTGGCCTCATCCAACTCCCCCTCGTTTTCCAGATATTTTTTATCCAGTTTCTCTGTGGCTCTCTGTCCCATAGTCTGGTTTGCCACTCATGAGCAAACACTCCTCTGAACTCCTCCCCTTGGATAAGTTTGTGTGTGGAGGGGCTAGGGAGTGTGGGGAGGCTGGGGGAGTGTGTGGAGGGGCTAGGGAGTGTGGAGGGGCCAGGGGTAGTGTGGAAGAACTGGGAAATGTGGAGGGACTGAGGAGTGTGAAGGAACTACGGGAGTGTGGAGGGGCCAGGAAGTGTGGTGGAGGGACCAGGAAGTGTGGTGAAGGGGCCAGGAAGTGTGGTGGAGTGGGCCACGAAGTGTGGTGGAGGGGCCAGGAAGTGCACTTTAGGGGCCAGGAAGTGTGGTGGAGGGACCAGGACGTGTGGTGGAGGGGCCAGGGTAGTGTGGTGGAGTGGCCTGGAAGTGTGGTGGAGAGGCCAGGAAGTGTGGTCGAGAGGCCAGGAAGTGTGGTCGAGAGGCCAGGAAATGTGGTCTAGGGGCCAGGAAGTGTGGTGGAGGGGCCAGGAAGTGCACTTTAGGGGCCAGGAAATGTGGTCTAGTGGCCAGGAAGTGTGGTGGAGGGGCCAAGAAGTGTGGTGGAGGGGCCTGGAAGTGTGGTGGAGGGGCCAGGAAGTGTGATGGAGTGGGCCAGGAAGTGTGATGGAGGATCGTCTGCTTGAAGTATACATCTAAAACTGCAATATCAAGCCCCACTGATGGTTGACATTCTCCAATCAGACGCTGGGTAGCAAACAAACACACACACACACACGTTGTGAACTGTTTTAATAAAAATATAGTTACAAGTGTATATAAGTTTATACAAATATTGTACACCATTGTCCATGATTTCAGTCATAATACTGTGTTGCCTTCTCTATATAAATCGATATATCAACATAACGTAGCTCATGGTATTATCACATTATCACTATAAAAATCATTTATACACACAAATACCCTTATGATTGTTTATATATATATATATATATATATATATATATATATATATATATATATATATATATATATATATATATATATATATATATAAAACAGGAGGGGTTACCGTACTCCGCCTAAGTGGGAACACCTCGAGTTGTGCCTTTGTTAACAAATGGGAAGAAGTCCAATCTCAGTGAGGACCTCCCCACTCCGGAGGAATCCATGTTATCTCCCCTCCCCTGCTCCTGTGTGGAGCGCAGCAGGAGGGCCCCCTGTAACACTGGGTCGTGGGGGTTGGATGATAAAGATAAGATGATAAACAATACAGTCACCTGTGAGCTTCAAGAGATATCATTTCTGATTTCGTAATTGATAATTAATATGATTTGTCTTTGATCATTGACCTGTACATTGGCCTATGACCTGCCAGGATCACCAAGGCCCTCATTGTCAAGTTGCAACAACAACAACAACAACAACAGCAACAAAAACGACAACATAAACAACAGAAGAAATCCTGAGGCCACGTCTGCAGGTGTTCAGGATGACCCTGAGGCCACGTCTGCAGGTGTTCAGGATGACCCTGAGGCCACGTCTGCAGGTGTTCAGGATGACCCTGAGGCCACGTCTGCAGGTGTTCAGGATGACCCTGAGGCCACGTCTGCAGGTGTTCAGGATGACCCTGAGGCCACGTCTGCAGGTGTTCAGGATGACCCTGAGGCCACGTCTGCAGGTGTTCAGGATGACCCTGAGGCCACGTCTGCAGGTGTTCAGGATGACCCTGAGGCCACGTCTGCAGGTGTTCAGGATGACCCTGAGGCCACGTCTGCAGGTGTTCAGGATGACCCTGAGGCCACATCCTCTCTCAGTATGTACGTGACCTGTCCTACCCCACAAGGTCTGACCCACTACAATATGCTCCCTTGTCAATTCACAATACAATTTCCACTTCACGAACCTCACAATGTCGTCATTCATCGCTTCCTCTCGTATTGTACAATTTTCAAGCCACTTTTATAGTTACAATTTCATGAACATTTCAGTATCTTTCACTATTCACCTTAATTCTGAAAGTCTTGTCTTAAACGTTAGAGTTTTTTACGCAGGACTGCAGTTGCTTTCAAGTTCCATTTATGTCGTAGATTCCCTATTATGTCTTCCTATGGATCACAGCCCTGCTTGTGTATGTATCTGCTATATACACTTAATACTGTTGACTCCTCTTGTGATGTGATCCAGCTGGCTCTTGACCCGGTATGTATGTATGTATATATGTATATATACGTATATATCATGTCTCTATATACACAGAGTGAATGGAGTTCTCTTCACCAAGAGAAATCATATCTGGGAAGCACAATCTACATTTTCATTGGCCACCTGTTTGGTGCTAGTCTTCCTCTCTGTGTGGATACTCTTGTCTTCCTCTTCTTCTTGTAATCTTCTTATGGCTTGGCTGGCACTCACTGCCACACACGGCTGCTTCCAGCAGAAGTGATGCTAATTGTTTCTCTCTTGGGCGTAGGGTAAGCGAGTGTCTGGAAGGGACTAGGGGTTTCTAAGGTAAACTGGCACCTGTGATTTTATTGGCTTGGTGCGAATCATTGTGGCCACACGATTGGATGACCATCGTCATATTGCCTGTGTTTCAGAGGAGTTTATCAACTGGTATATGCATTGACCCGAACCCTTTAACGATATGTACACATAAATGTAGAACCCTATGAGAGGTTCCAGTACTCCGTCTAACTCCTTTAAAGCCCCTTTAGCCACAGGAAATGTTTGTGTGTTTCCTTTGGCTTTCCAAGACGGTAACAGAGCCGCAGCCTAGCTAGCACAGCAGCTTCCCTTGCATCGTCTCCTATTGGACCGCCTGGTCAACAAACAGCACAACAGGTGGATAGGCAATTTGTAGCTGGACTTGGATCATGTAGTTCCAGTTGATCATTCTCCCCGGTCAGTCTGGTGAGGGAATGTATTGCCACAACTTAATACCTTTTGTGCCTTGGCTGTTCCACTGGTGCTCAACATGAGCATATGTCCACACGAAAATTCATTGTTGATACCACAATGTTATTGACACTTCTTGCACTGGGTCTGATCACAGCGCATCTCTCTGCCTACCAGGTTACGAGAGTACATGATATTTATCATCAGCACCTAATGCTATGCAGGGGTTAAATTTTCAGTGAGTTGAGGACACATCTATATGCCGAAAAGCAATCATACCTTCGAAGTAGCCAGCGATCACCACTGTCCAGGAGTTGTCCGCTGTCTGTGAGTGTACCACAGTCCAGCGCTGTCCCATGCAACAGAGACGGGAGGAGAGTGTGTGTGTGTATACAGGAAGGTCGGTGTACATAACATTGAACAGAACATCACTTCATCTGGAGGCCAGAGATGGTGCTGATCTTTCTATTCCGCTTAGCCTTTCTGCCAGACAGCTCCTCCTCGATCTCTTCCAGAGTCTTGCCTTTCGTCTCAGGGATGAAGAATATGGCGTATATGGAGCCTATGACCATGATGCCGGTGAACATGAAGAAGACCTTTGAGGGACCAAGAGCCTCGACCAGCCCCGGGAAGGACTTGGTGATGACGAAGGTACAAGACCAGTTGAGTGCTGTCACAATGGAGGCCGCGGGACCTCTGATCTTGGCGGGTAAAGCCTCGCCCATGAAAAGCCAGGGGATGGGACCCCAGCCAAGGGAGAAGGCGATGACGTAGATCATGAAGCTGACTAGTGGTAACCACGACAGACTCTCCACAGTTGTCTGCCACTGCGTAAATGCCTCGTCCTCGGAGACAACACCTTCCACTGTGGACTGCAACAAGAAAACTGGTGTTACTTATGGTCTATGTTAAGGAACTGAAAAAATATCATGTACATCACAATAACACTGGTGTTACTTATGGTCTATGTTAAGGCACTGGAAAATCATATACATTTTTTTCATATATTCTTTTTTTATTATCATACTTGTCGCTGTCTCCCGCGTTAGCGAGGTAGCGCAAGGAAACAGACGAAAGAATGGCCCAACCCACCCACATACACTTGTATATACATACACGTCCACACACAGCCCATATACATACCTATACATTTTAACGTATACATATGTATACATACACAGACATATACATATACACACATGTACATAACTCATACTTGCTGCCTTTATTCATTAGATACATTGTTATGTATCTAATCCTATGCCTCACTTGAGCTAGCTGGTGTCAAGAACAACAAAAAATGGCTTCGTTTGGACACTCGCAGTTTCTAGCTGCCTGTGCAATGCACTGAAACCAAAGACTGACAGATAATGATGATAAGTAGAATAGACATCTTATGCTGATATTGTAGATTGTGAGATTGGAAAAAAGCATTTCTCTCTCCGAGACGGTGTCCTGCCAGCCAACCAGATAATCCTCAGGGAATTGGCTGGGTTCGAATCCCTCTGAACCCCTGAACATATCCGTGCGCAAACACTATTCCGTTCACCCTTTTCGGTCGAATCAACGTTCGACCGGAGCATTTTTTTTTTTTTTTTTGTGTTGTAGGACAAGTAGGGAAAATCTCAGCCAATGACCAGACGCCACTGGATAGACGTCATTGACCCACCCACTCGTGACCAATCAACGCTCACTTCTCCGCATAGGTCACACCTCCAACCTCAAGGTGGTCACCCAAACTGCAGGTAAACAGGTTTTGCAACAAAAGGCGAGGAAAGATGACGAGGGCAAGGAAAACAAAGGAGGAAATTTCCTGGCCTTAGATAAGAAAGATATTAGAGAGAGAGAGAGAGAGAGAGAGAGAGAGAGAGAGAGAGAGAGAGAGAGAGAGAGAGAGAGAAGGAAAAGGTTTTCGAGAACTGACAACATAACGAGAAGGTGGAACGGGTGGTGGAGACCAGGGAATCATTTCTGTGGCAGGAGGAAAACTCCCAAAGTGCCACATGGGAGTAGGATCCACCACCCCTGAAACTCCGTCGTTCCGCACAGGTGAGTGGCAGACGAAGGGCACGAAGAGCGACCCCCTCCTCCTCCTCCTCCTCCTCCTCCTCCTCCTCCTCCTCCTCCTGGTCTCCTCCAGAGGTCAGGTTCCCAACGAAGACCAGAGTAGAGACCACATCCTCGCAGGCATCACGTGATCTGGCGCGAAGCCCAGGTGGAGCCAGGAACACGAGCTTCATGAAGCCCAGGTGGAGCCAGGAACACGAGCTTCATGAAGCCCAGGTGGAGCCAGGAACACGAGCTTCATGAAGCCCAGGTGGAGCCAGGAACACGAGCTTCATGAAGCCCAGGTGGAGCCAGGAACACGAGCTTCATGAAGCCCAGGTGGAGCCAGGAACTCGAGCTTCATGAAGCCCAGGTGGAGCCAGGAACTCGAGCGTCATGAAGCCCAGGTGGAGCCAGGAACACGAGCTTCATGAGGCCCAGGTGGAGCCAGGAACACGAGCTTCATGAAGCCCAGGTGGAGCCAGGAACACGAGCTTCATGAAGCCCAGGTGGAGCCAGGAACACGAGCTTCATGAAGCCCAGGTGGAGCCAGGAACACGAGCTTCATGAAGCCCAGGTGGAGCCAGGAACACGAGCTTCATGAAGCCCAGGTGGAGCCAGGAACACGAGCTTCATGAAGCCCAGGTGGAGCCAGGAACACGAGCTTCATGAAGCCCAGGTGGAGCCAGGAACACGAGCTTCATGAAGCCCAGGTGGAGCCAGGAACACGAGCTTCATGAAGCCCAGGTGGAGCCAGGAACACGAGCTTCATGAAGCCCAGGTGGAGCCAGGAACACGAGCTTCATGAAGCCCAGGTGGAGCCAGGAACACGAGCTTCATGAAGCCCAGGTGGAGCCAGGAACACGAGCTTCATGAAGCCCAGGTGGAGCCAGGAACACGAGCTTCATGAAGCCCAGGTGGAGCCAGGAACACGAGCTTCATGAAGCCCAGGTGGAGCCAGGAACACGAGCTTCATGAAGCCCAGGTGGAGCCAGGAACACGAGCTTCATGAAGCCCAGGTGGAGCCAGGAACACGAGCTTCATGAAGCCCAGGTGGAGCCAGGAACACGAGCTTCATGAAGCCCAGGTGAGCCAGGAACACGAGCTTCATGAAGCCCAGGTGGAGCCAGGAACACGAGCTTCATGAAGCCCAGGTGGAGCCAGGAACACGAGCTTCATGAAGCCCAGGTGGAGCCAGGAACACGAGCTTCATGAAGCCCAGGTGGAGCCAGGAACACGAGCTTCATGAAGCCCAGGTGGAGCCAGAAACACAAGCTTCATGAAGCCCAGGTGGAGCCAGGAACACGAGCTTCATGAAGCCCAGGTGGAGCCAGGAACACGAGCTTCATGAAGCCCAGGTGGAGCCAGGAACACGAGCTTCATGAGGCCCAGGTGGAGCCAGGAACACGAGCTTCATGAAGCCCAGGTGGAGCCAGGAACACGAGCTTCATGAAGCCCAGGTGGAGCCAGAAACACGAGCTTCATGAAGCCCAGGTGGAGCCAGAAACACGAGCTTCATGAAGCCCAGGTGGAGCCAGAAACACAAGCTTCATGAAGCCCAGGTGGAGCCAGGAACACGAGCTTCATGAAGCCCAGGTGGAGCCAGGAACACGAGCTTCATGAAGCCCAGGTGGCTAGGAACACGAGCTTCATGAAGCCCAGGTGGAGCCAGGAACACGAGCTTCATGAAGCCCAGGTGGAGCCAGGAACACGAGCTTCATGAAGCCCAGGTGGAGCCAGGAACACGAGCTTCATGAAGCCCAGGTGGAGCCAGAAACACGAGCTTCATGAAGCCCAGGTGGAGCCAGGAACACGAGCTTCATGAAGCCCAGGTGGAGCCAGAAACACGAGCTTCATGAAGCCCAGGTGGAGCCAGGAACACGAGCTTCATGAAGCCCAGGTGGAGCCAGGAACACGAGCTTCATGAAGCCCAGGTGGAGCCAGGAACACGAGCTTCATGAAGCCCAGGTGGAGCCAGGAACACGAGCGTCATGAAGCCCAGGTGGAGCCAGGAACACGAGCTTCATGAAGCCCAGGTGGAGCCAGAAACATGAGCTTCATGAAGCCCAGGTGGAGCCAGAAAGACAAGCTTCATGAACCCCAGGTGGAGCCAGGAACACGAGCTTCATGAGGCCCAGGTGGAGCCAGGAACACGAGCTTCATGAAGCCCAGGTGGCTAGGAACACGAGCGTCATGAGGCCTAGGTGGAGCCAGGAACACGAGCTTCATGAAGCCCAGGTGGAGCCAGGAACACGAGCTTCATGAGGCCCAGGTGGAGCCAGGAACACGAGCTTCATGAGACCCAGGTGGAGCCAGGAACACGAGCTTCATGAAGCCCAGGTGGCTAGGAACACGAGTGTCATGAAGCCCAGGTGGAGCCAGGAACACGAGCTTCATGAAGCCCAGGTGGAGCCAGGAACACGAGCTTCATGAAGCCCAGGTGGAGCCAGAAACACGAGCTTCATGAAGCCCAGGTGGAGCCAGAAACACGAGCTTCATGAAGCCCAGGTGGAGCCAGAAACACGAGCTTCATGAGGCCCAGGTGGAGTCAGAAACACGAGCTTCATGAAGCCCAGGTAGAGCCAGAAACACGAGCTTCATGAAGGCCAGGTGGAGCCAGAAAGACAAGCTTCATGAAGCCCAGGTGGAGCCAGGAACACGAGCTTCATGAAGCCCAGGTAGAGCCTAGAACACGAGCTTCATGAAGCCCAGGTGGACCCAGGACACGAGCTTCATGAAGCCCAGGTGGAGCCAGAAAGACAAGCTTCATGAAGCCCAGGTGGAGCCAGGAAGACAAGCTTCATGAAGCCCAGGTGGAGCCAGGAAGACAAGCTTCATGAAGCCCAGGTGGAGCCAGGAACATGAGCTTCATGAAGCCCCAGTGGAGCCAGGAACACAAGCTTCATGAAGCGTAGGTGTAGTCGGGAACACAAGCTTCATGAAGCCCAGGTTGAGCCAGGAAGGCAACCTTCATGAAGCCCAGGTGGAGTCAGGCACACAAGCTTCATGCTCCACAATCGTGTGAGGTCTAACGTTTAATCATGTTTAAAATTATGACCATTGGAGTAACTTTAATGTAGTTATGAACTGTACTCCTTTACCACGAGAAATATCATTGAATCTTCTATTATCAAATACACAAAGATTTGTAACATAAACATTAGAGAAGGTCTATACAAACTGGATGGCTTTGTAGTTGGCAAAATATGTAAACAGTTCCCTTTCTTGTCAACATAATAAAACTTTTATTACAGTTATAATGCCAGACCCGAACACCACCATCCGGTAACGCTTGTTTACCAATGGCATCTTAGCTACGTCTCTTCCTTGCATATCAACTGACTGTTCTACGTCTTCTATCTCATTCTTGTATCTCCCCTGACGATGTGATCATTACACGAAAGTGCAAATGGGAACTATTCGAGGTAGCGCAAGGAAACAGACGAAAGAATGGCCCAACCCACCCACATACACATGTATATACATAAACGCCAACACACGCACATATACATACCTATACATTTCAACGTATACATATATATATAACACACATGAAATAGCACCCCTCTTCCCCCCCCCGCGCGCGCCCGAGGTTGCTCTAGAAAAAGACGACAAAGGCCACATTCGTTCACACTCAGTGTCTAGCTCTCATGTGTAATGCAAGGAAACCACAGCTCCTTTTCCACATCCCAAAAAAACTTTCCATGGTTTACCCCAGACGCTTCACATGCACTAGTTCAATCCATAGACAGCACGTCGACCCCGGTATACCACATCGTTCCATTTCACTCTATTCCTTGCACGCCTTTCACCCTCCTGTATGCTCAGGCCCCGATCGCTCAAAATCTTTTTCACTCCATACTTCCACCTCCAGTTTGGTTTCCCGCTCCTCTTCGTTTCCTCCACCTCTGACACATATATTGTCTTTGTCAATCTTTCCTCACTCATTCTCTCCATATGACCAAACCATTTCAATACACCCTCTTCTGCTCTCTCAACCAAACTCTCTTTATTACCGCACATCTCTCTTACTCTTTCATTACTCACTCGATCAAACCACCTCACGCCACATATTGTCCTCAAACATCTCATTTCCAACACATCAGCCCTCCTCCGCACAACTCCATGCCTCGCAACCATATAGCATTATTGAAACCACTACTCCTTCAGACATACCCATTTTTTGCTCTCCGAGATAACGTTCTCGCCTTCCATACATTCTTCAACGCTCCCAGAACCTTCGCCCCCTCCCCCACCCTGTGACTCACTTCCGCTTCCATTGTTCCATCCGCTGCTGAATCCACTCCCAGATATCTAAAACACTTCACTCCCTCCAGCTTTTCTCCATTCAAACTTGCCTCCCAATCAACTTGGCCCTTAACCCTACTGAACCTACTAACCTTGCTCTTCTTCACATTTACTCTCAGCTTTCTTCTTCCACACACTTTACCAAGCTCAGTCACCAGCTTCTGCAGTTTCTCACCCGAATCAGCCAACAGCACTCTATCATCAGCGAGCAACTAACTCAGTTCCCAAGCCCTCTCATCCACAGCAGACAGCATACTTGCCCCTCTCTCCAAAACTCTTGCATTCACCTCCCTAACCACCCCATCCATAAACAAATTAAACAACCATGGAGACATCACGCACCCCTATATATATATATATATATATATATATATATATATATATATATATATGTATATATATATATATATATATATATATATATATATATATATATATATATATATGTATATATAAATATATATATATTCTAAGACTGGATGAGACTGGGTCTGTCGAAGTTAGATGCCTTCATATTCAACTGAAAAAAAAAAGGTTTGGTTTTATCTTAACCCATAAGAGAAGTTTCTTGTGACTGGAGAGAACATGTCTCTCCTTCCATAACCTACATTGTCAGTCAGAAAAGTAGTTCTCAAACAGATCTAAAACTTTATAAAGTATCAAGCGAGGGTCGAAGCGGGGAGGTAACCAGTGTCCCAGAAAAAAAAAAGGCCATTTAGTCTGACATTTCTGTCATGTAATCGTATCAGAGGTGGAGCTGAGGGTTGTCTGGAAGCTTCGTTTGGCAGGGGCGGGTTGACATTTCCAGCTCCATCCCAGGTCTCGCCTCGCAGCCTTTGGAATACTCAATTGTCGAACTTCCAAAACTCTCGAGGTGTATCGGGGTTCGGCCCTCTCGACTGACCACGAGCTATTGTGTGGTGAATTTACCCCGAAGATCCAGGTCGGTGAGCTCGAAAGGGTTGCCTGGAAAGAATAACTCTCCCTCTGGCGGAGTGAAGTTCGTAGGTGCCTCCTTAACTTAAAGGGAGAAGGAACAGACCGACGAAATCCTACTGAACACTGGAACCAAAGGAACGACGAACCTTTGTCTCGTATCTGAACTGAGGCTTCGATGAGACAGGGTCTGTGATGGTGGTTATCATGACATTACCGCTGACGACCTAACTCGAAGAGGTTTATGGATAGCCTCACTGGAGAGAAAAGGGAAGTCACGGAAGGGTAGAGACTGCGGCAACACCCGCCTGTTGGTTCGTATTAAGAGGTCGGTCACAACCAGCCATCCGCCTCTTTACAAGGGAAATCTTTTAAGGGCACGTCCTCACACTGTCCCGAGGAGCTCTTAACCGCAGTCCTCCGTCAGGGAAGGACAGCATTAACGTTGGCCCAGAAATCTTTTTGCCACAACGACTCCGGGGACTTTACAGGAGGTATTTGGCCGCCAAAAGTTGAAGAGGCTTTCCAGGATGATACGCAGGAGAACGCATGACTCAAAACAATTGGAGGTTTTATCGACTCCAAATTACATCAAATTTGACGAAGTCAATGAGATGTATTGCTCAACATCATGTGAGATTCTGTCCTAAGTATGAAAGTGTTCCCGAGAGAGTCTTAAATAGGGTGATAATCCTTATTCCCAAAGGTCAACAAATGCTAAAATCATAGAGTCGGATTCTAATATTTCATGTAAGACAGAGTCCATGTTCTTAGGGACCTCTACCATCTCAATATCTCTCATCCAAAGACAAAATCCACGAGGATACAGGCGGCCAAGAGGTTCAATGAACAGACTTGGGTTCTCCCTTAGAAAAAAAAAAAGAGTAGATTGTAACCAGGATCAGTATTGGGTTATGTCCTCAAACAACATAGCGACGAGCTACCTGAACTGTGATGGGGGCTTGTATGGCGCCACACTTGTACCTCCTCCAGGGAGATGGCTGTGCAAGAGAAGTGTCTGAATACAGCCAGAACTAAACCTTCCGTGAATAGATATTCATCTGGTCGACCGAGCAGGTAATGAGCGGCCTCAGTCATCAAGAAACCAAGTTCAGAATCCGTTGAGAACTGGAGGCTCAGCGTATATCCACGAGAAGATGGCTTCTCAAAGCGGCTCTCCCAAGTTAACATCATGATAAGCTCTTGGAGTCAGAGGCAACATCTTTTGCGAAGACCAGGCAAGGGTTCTTGGTTCATCAGGCAAATGTTGTTACTAGAAACATATGGGGGTACGACATACTGGCTGAGCTCAGTAAACTGTAAGGCGTGAAGTTTAGGCCTTCAACGAATCCACGGCGAAAGGAGTCCAGATGGCGAGTCTTCGCCTTAATAGTAGACTTCAAGAAGCTTGCTTACCATTGAACAGAGTCATGTCTGTCTAGGGAGAGTGGCGGGAGGAGAGACAGTCTAGGTTCCTCCTCGACAAGCGATGCTCCTGGGGTGGTCTAAACCCAAGGTCCTGCCTCAGCTGACGGACAGTCCCACAATCCAGGGTGGTGGAGAGAAGGGGCGCTCTACCATTATTAAACTCGCGTTCCTAATAATAGGCTCATATAAGATGTGACCTTTCGTCTAAAGGACAGACTGCGACTGTTGTGATCTCTGGTCACCTGAGCGTCTCAGCCACAGTGGTGGATACCACCCTCCTCCTCCTCCCACAGCAGCTCTCAGGGGCCAGGGAGCGTCTGGAGGACGTCCATGTACCACGGGGGTAAACGCAACAACACGCGGGGATCATCTGGCTCAAAAAAGGCGCGCTCTGTAGCTCGGCAACGCCACTCACTCTGGTCTTGCCGTGAGGTGAAGCAGACTCGACCAGCAGGAACTGCCAGAGCCTTCTACCAGGATGACGACCAGTACGCTACACTGAGGGGGAAGTGTTAAGGCATAAGACAACATAGGCTGGTCACCCAGGCTCTCCCTCGACCACAGTACGACACACCCAAGACCACAGTGCGAGAGCTCCCAAGACCACAGTATGACAGACCAAAGACCACAGTGCAAGAGCTCCAAAGACCACAGTATAACAGACCAAAGACCACAGTGCGAGAGCTCCCAAGACCACAGTATGACAGACCAAGACCACAGTGCGAGAGCTCCCAAGACCACAGCATGACAGACCAAAGACCACAGTGCGAGAGCTCCCAAGACCACAGTTTGAAAGCTTTAAAAGTGAGAACTCCCCAGATCTCGGTGCGAGAGTGGCAGGAGTTAGCCAGATCCTATACCTCTCGTGGACGGTAGAGTGTAACATGAAAACTACCACTGGAGTGAGAAAACGGCACAAGACCATCATCAGTGGACGACTGCCAGACGTAGCCTGGATCTATGTGTCTCCTCAGTGGTGGGGAGGTTCAGTGGTGGGGAGGTTCTACATGTCTCCTCAGTGGTGGGGAGGTTCAGTGGTGGGGAGGTTCAGTGGTGAGGAGGTTCAGTGGTGGGGAGGTTCTACATGTCTCCTCAGTGGTGGGGAGGTTCAGTAGTGGATGGTTGATGGTAAGGTTAAGTGGTGGGGAGGTTCAGTGTTGGAGAGGCTCAGTTGTGGATGGTTGATGGTGAGGTTCAGTGGTGGGGAGGTTTAGTGGTGGAGAGGTTCAGTGGTGGGGAGGTTCAGTGGTGGTGAGGTTCAGTGGTGGGGAGGTTCTATATGCCTCCTCAGTGGTGGGGAGGTTCAGTGGTGGGGAGGTTCAGTGGTGGTGAGGTTCAGTGGTGGGGAGGTTCTATATGCCTCCTCAGTGGTGGGGAGGTTCAGTGGTGGGGAGGTTCAGTGGTGGTGAGGTTCAGTGGTGGGGAGGTTCTATATGCCTCCTCAGTGGTGGTGAGGTTCAGTGGTGGGGAGGGTCTATATGTCTTTTCAGTGGTGGGAAGGTTCAGTAGTGGATGGTTGATGGTGAGGTTCAGTGGTGGGGAGGGTCTATATGTCTCTTCAGTGGTGGGGAGGTTCAGTGGTGGGGAGGATCTGGGAGATGGTAATGATAACCCACGTATTGTGGGCCATGATAACATGGCTGCCTTTTTGGTATGTTGGGGTTCACAGTGATTCGAACCCCCTGACGACGACCCCATTGAACATAGAAATTTGAACATTAGCAATACGCTCATAGACTCATATCAATTTTATGACAATGAAAAAAAGAAATGGTGAGTCTAGCCAGAAACTGGAATGAAACATGGCCCTCCAGGGTCACACATGTCTGTAAGAAAGCATCTTAGATTTAAGGGCTGCCAGAGCCTTAAGGTAGTGTTAGCACGAGACAAAATTATAAGCTGTTGATAACATAGAAATCTGGCGACAGCACTGTGCAAGTATACGTCTGTGTTCATGTGGTACAGAGCTACAGACATCACTGTGCAATATACATCTGTGTTCATGCGGTACAGAGCTATACATCTGTGTTCATGTGGCATAGATTTACAGCCAGCACTGTGCTACACATCTGTGTTCATGTGGCATAGATCTACAGACAGCACTGTGCAATATACATCTGTGTTCTTATGGTACAGATCCCCAGACAGCACTATGCAAGTATACGTCTGTGTTCATGTGGTACAGAGCTACAGCCAGCACTGTGCTACACATCTGTGTTCATGTGGTACAGAGCTACAGCCAGCACTGTGCTACACATCTGTGTTCATGTGGTACAGAGCTACAGCCAGCACTGTGCTACACATCTGTGTTCATGTGGTACAGAGCTACAGCCAGCACTGTGCTACACATCTGTGTTCATGTGGTACAGAGCTACAGCCAGCACTGTGCTACACATCTGTGTTCATGTGGTACAGAGCTACAGCCAGCACTGTGCTACACATCTGTGTTCATGTGGTACAGAGCCACAGCCAGCACTGTGCTACACATCTGTGTTCATGTGGTACAGACAGCACTACAGGTCATCGCAAAGCTACACTTTCAAAAAGAAATGCAGCTTAAAAATGCAATCTTTCCTCTGATGGCAAAATGTGCATCTAAGTTCTCGGCAACAGAAATGTGTGTGTCTGTGTGTGTGGGAAGAACTGGAAGAAAATGTAATAAATGCTAACAGGATTATCATAGAGTCACATGGAAGAGAGAAGAGCGGGAGAAAGTAACAGAAAACATAGAGCGAAATGTGAAAGTCATATTTACATATATGACTCAAAGGACAAGGAAAAAAAAATCATTATTCAGAGCTTGTAAAGTATAGGAGATTAATATGAAAAATACATGAGAAAAAAAGAGTACATAAAGAGACGCTCATTAGCTAAAGTTAGCAGGATTTTAGCGCAAAAGAAAAAGATAATAATCACATATTTCCCTGGCTTATAATGAGCACACCGTCGCTCATAATTACCATGATATAGAGGTGATGAAACTGAGGGTAAGTGATCGACTTAACATGGAGCAATGATGGTATTACAGCTGTGTTGACGAACACACGAGAAAGTAGCAAAACCTCTGATGATGGTGCTCAAATGTAGCGTAACTCACTCTAGTATATCTGGTATACCCAAAGAAGTATAACTCACTCTAGTATATCTGGTATACCCAAAGAAGTATAACTCACTCTCATATATCAGATATACCCAGAGAAGTATAACAGCTATAAACGAAAGAGCATCCAAAATGACACCAAAGCAATGCAGACCAGCAAGCTCCAACATGGTTTATATAACTACATAATAAAACTGATCGAGACACCTTATGCAACATCTCGGCCAGCATCAACATCATTACCAACTCATTATAATAACACATGTGCAACATTAATGCAAAGGAGGAGATTATATATTTTTACCCCCACAAATTGCCAAGGCTTATTTAAGAAAACCGTGGAGCGCTATTAGAGAAAACGGTATAGCAAAACATTTAAAGGGTAACTGTGGTGAGGGGATTATACAGTTTTCTAACCAACAGAAAATACAAGAGTAGTGGCAAATGGCAGCACGTCTGACGAAGAGATGCTTCCCGGTGCATACCACAAGGAACGATCTTAACCCCGCTACTGTCTGTAATTATGATATCAAACAATGATGTAAACAAGAGTCAAATCAGATGTTTCGCACATGGAGAGACAACATGAACTACAGGAAACAGGAGACGAAGAAAGAGAGACCAGGTCTTACTCACAAATACCCGGAAGAGACAATGATAGAATGAAGAGAAATTTGAGTTGATAAGTCATTAACAATATGCTTGCGCTTTCCTGCAAGGACCCAACTGGGAGAGATAATGGAAAACGAAGAAGATTTCAAACACGTTGTGGTTATCATGCGAATAAAAATAATATTTCTGGGAACACAATGATAAGACAGCGCTCCCAAGACAGATAATGAGAGGTGTGATAATGAGAACTTTCACAAAACGAGAAAAAGAAGAAAACTTTGGATGAATATCTTCAACAAATGTACTACATGAAGAAAACTAGAATACTGTGTTATATGATCCCATATGTAAACAGACGAACTTAAAGTAGTTTGAAGGATTAGAAAGAAAGACACTTAACACTCGAAAATTGATGGTTTAAAGCATGTGGACCATAATGGGACGCTGAAAGAACATAAACCCTACACAGTGTAGGAGGAGGAGGAGGAGAGAGAATTGTGGTACACGACAGCAGATACGAGACTCAGAGATGAACATCTCGGATCTGAAAGCGTCTCAGCAAGGAAGATGTAGTGTGGGATCATCATGTACGGAATGATTCCTGGGAACCAATCAGGAAGATTTCTAACGAAAACACTCGAGTGACCTGCGATAATAAAGGGGGAGGGGAGAGGAGGGTGCTCGAAATATCGTATGATGCAAAATTTGGACAAACAAGGAACATCTGTGAAGTTACGACAGAAACATTTGATAGAAAACTAGACTCGTGGCTGAAATCAGTCCCAGATGAACCTCGGGTTGATGCCTATGCACGAATGGTGAGGGAGAGACACACAATAGTCCAACAAGCTCGCCTTGTTCGGCTCTCTCTCTCTCTCTCTCTCTCTCTCTCTCTCTCTCTCTCTCTCTCTCTCGTCCACAACTCTCCCTCACACTGTACTCGGGTATGTGATTTCCAGCACATCCACCCTCTTCCGTTCTTTGCATCTGAGACCCCAAGACTCACACTCACACAGCACCGTTGACACTACTATACCATCCAGCATCCTCATATTTGCCTTCACAGACATCGACTTCTCTCTTCCCACACACTCCTCAAGGCACCCGAGACGTTCCCTTCCTCATCCAACCCAGCGGTTCACTTGAGATGCTCCCACTGCTGCCAGGTTCACTTCCAGGGATCTCAAACACTCCAGTTCTTACAGGCTCTTTCTACTCCATCCAACCTCCCTCACCCCCGGCCAGACCTCGTAATCTTATGCCGATTCACATCATATCTCGAACTTTCTCCTTTCACACACTCTCTCGAGTCTTTCACTAGAACCGGACCATCTGCAAACAGCTACCGACTCTCCTTCCATCCACCCAACCCGAACCCCAGCATACTGTACACCTGCCAATGTATCCAAAACCCTCGCATTCAAGTCCCTCGCAGTCCCATCTATAAGCACGTTAAAGAGAACATCCTTGATGCAGACCCACTTTCACTTGGAGCCACTCATCCTCCTCCATTCCTACTTGCACACACGCTTTACTCTTCCAGTAACAAGTCCTCAGTGCAACTTGGAGCTTATGGGAAATGCATCTTGGAGCTTCTTCCCACACAATAGCATCTTCCTCGAGGCAGCTCATTCAACTTCATCGTACGCTTTATCCTTATCCATGAATGCTACATGTAAATCCATCTCTTTCTCCATTTCCCACACAAACACTTCAGAGGAGACACATGGTATATACATATCCTTTAACACCCCTGTGCATGCCAGCACACCCTCTCGGTCACTACACTCCCACACACCTTACCAGGTGTACTCTAGATTCAGACTTTATGTGACTACGTCTCTACAGTAGTTTGTCAAAGGACAAGCAAGCAAGCACGTAATACGTCGTGTGACATACCTTGAGGTAGAAGAAGACGCCGAGAGCCACTAGGGACACCACCATGAGTCCACTGGATATGTAGAGCAAGATCTTCCTGCCCAGCTTATCGATGAGTGCATTGGCGATGAAGGTGGCCAAGAGGTTGACGATGCCCACGATGATGGTGGACAAGTGGCCATTGATAGTTGACCCAGACATCTCGAAGATGGACACAGTGTAGAAGATGACGGCGTTTATACCCGACAGCTGCTGGATGAGCATGAGGCCCAGCGAGAGTAAGAAGGGGCGAATGTGGCTACGGTTGAAGATGTCTTTCAGGGACGACGACTCCTGGCTGGCCATCTCGAAGTTGACTTGGATGGCCTCCAGTTCGTACTCAACATCAGAGGTGGAACCACGGAGCCACTGCAGAGAGGAGCGGGCATCCTCCACACGATCTGACCAAAGAGGATTCATCGTCAGCAGATATGACGTGGAAATACATCCACAAGGGTTGAAAAAGAGGGCAAATGAGAGTTGGGGTGAGAGAGTATCATTAAACTTTGGGCAGAATAAAAAGATGCTTTGGAAGGAGGTGAATAACGTGCGTAAGACAAGAGAACAAATGTGAACATCGGTGAAGGCGGCAAATGGGGAAGTAATAACAGGTAGTGATGAAGTGAGAAAGAGATGGAGTGAATATTTTGAAGGTTTGTAGAATGTGTTTGATGATAGAGTGGCAGATATAGGATGTTTTCGTCGGGGTGATGTACGAAGTGAGAGGGTCTAGGAAAATGGTTTGGTTAAGAGAGAAGAGGTAGTGAAAGCTTTGCGGAAGATGAAATCCGGCAAGGCGGGGCGTTTGGATGGTACTGCAGTAGAATTTATGAAGAAAGGGGGTGACTGTGTTGTTGATTGGTTGATAAAGATATTCATTGTATGTATGGATCATGGTGAAGTGCCTGAGGATTGGCGGAATGCATGAATAGTGCCATTGTACTAAGGCAAAAGCGATAAAGGTGAGTGTTCAAATTACAGTGGTATACGTTTATTGAGTATTCCTGGGAGGGTATTGATTGAGAGGGTAAAGGCATGTACAGAGCATCAGATTGGGGAAGAGTAGTGTGATTTCAGAAGTGGTAGAGGATGTGTGGTTCAGGTGTTTGCCTTGAAGAATATATGTGAGAAATACTTAGAAAAACAGTTGGATTTGTATGTAGCATTTAGGAATCTGGAGAAGGCATATGATAGAGTTTATAGAGATGCTCTGTGGAAGGTATTAAGAGTATATGGTGAGGGAGGTTAGTTGCTAGAGCAGTGAAAAGGTTTACCTAGGATGTAAGACATGTGTACGAGTAGGAAGAGAGGAGAGCAATTGGTTCCCAATGAATGTCGGTATGCGGCAGGAGTGTGCGATGTCCTTATGGTTGTTTAATATGTTTATGGATGGGGTGGTTAGGGAAGTAAATGCAAGTTTTGAAGAAAGGGGCGAGTATGTAGTCCGTTGGGGATGAGAGGGCCTGAGAAGTGAGTCGTTGTTGTTCGCCGATGATAAAGCTCTTGTGGCTGATTCGGGTGAGAAACTGCAGAAGCTGGTAACTGAGCTTGGTAAAATATGTGAAAGAAGAAAGCTGAGAGTAAATGTGAATAAGAGTAAGGTTATTAGGTACAGTAGGGTTGAGGGACAAGTTAATTGGGATGTAAGATTGAATGGAGAAAAACTGGAGGAAGTGAAGTGTTTTAGATATCTGGGAGTGGACTTGGCAGCAAATGTAACCATGGAAGCGGAAGTAAGTCACAGGGTGGGGGAGGGGGCGAAGATTCTGGGAGCAATGAAGAATCTGTGGAAGGAGAGAACGTTATCTCGGAAAGCAAAAATGGGTATGTTATATGGTTGTTATATGGTTGCGATGTCTTAATCAAGTATATACATCCTCGTCAAGGTCCTTAATGAAGTATATATATCCTCGTTAAGGTCCTTAATGAAGTATATACATCCTCGTCAAGGGCCTTAATGAAGTATATACATCCTCGTCAAGGGCCTTAATGAAGTATATACATCGGGCCTGAATGAAGTATGGAGAAAAGTTGGAAAATATTGAAGTGTATACATCGGGCCTGAATGAAGTATGGAGAAGAGTTGGAAAATATTGAAGTCATGTACACAACTCTGCCTTATTAAGATGGCCAGGTCATGGCTCCTGGAAAGATATGATGAAGATAAAAGACTTCACAAGTTTAGCAATGTACGGAAGGAGCAGCCAAGCGCAGTCCACATGTGCTGCAACTGGTCACAGAGTCTCACATGGCCCAGCTGATGCTAGAGACACACACAGGGAGGCACTTCTGAAGAGCAGACGCCGAAGAAGTAATACCTATAGAAGTGGGAGAGAGAACCAACATCACGATTCAGGGCAAGAAAGTCAGGTTTGGATGACCACACTTAAAGAGACGTCCTGAGTTGGACACTTCTGGAGTCGACTATGACCACTGAACCACAAGTACACATTCTGTTTCCACCCACCGTGTGGAGTGTACAGGTGTATGATACACTGCCAGGTTCCCTCCCAGTCCATTGTACACTAACCCACCTTTACGATACCATGAGAAATACATCTCCAAACAATACTAGAAATGAAACATATACAACACCATCGCATACTCCCTCAGCACAACATAACATCTGTCCTTTATCTGGACCTAGAAAGACCTGATCATGCAATACCTCTTTACACTAGAAATACACCCTTATCAGTCCGTTGACCACTAGAAATACACCCTTATCAGTCCGTTGACCACTAGAAACACACCCTTATCAGTCCGTTGACCACTAGAAATACACCCTTATCAGTCCGTTGACCACTAGAAATACACCCTTATCAGTCCGTTGACCACTAGAAATACACCCTTATCAGTCCGTTGACCACTAGAAATACACCCTTATCAGTCCGTTGACCACTAGAAATACACCCTTATCAGTCCGTTGACCACTAGAAATACACCCTTATCAGTCCGTTGACCACTAGAAATACACCCTTATCAGTCCGTTGGCCACTAGAAATACACCACTATCAGTCCGTTACCAGTAGCAATGCACGAAAATACACCGTAATCAGTCAGTTACCACTAGAAATACACCATTATGACTCCGTTACCACTAGAAATACACCATTATGACTCCGTTACCACTAGAAATACACCATTATGACTCCGTTACCACTAGAAATATACCATTATGACTCCGTTACCACTAGAAATACATCACCTACTCATTACTGAAGTAATACAAAACTCACTCGCTTTATATATAGAGCTGAATCATCTTCAAACTCTTCTTTCTGTTCTGTTTATCATCATTACTCCATTGCCAGATCAGTGGCATGGACCAGGTACACACAGTATGTGAAGCATCACACACACACACACACACACACACACACACACACACACACACACACACACACACACACACACCTGGCCAAACCCAGTATTTTCAAGTGCAATATGGACTTGCACACTTATAAAGTACTTATTACTTTCTCACCTTCTTACTTTATCACTTTACACTGATTCACCTATTGAACTTAAAAGTCTCCATTCATACCACTACCTTACACAAAATGCTTCCATTACGCTTCATTCCATAGTCACTCCTTCAACATCATATATATATATATATATATATATATATATATATATATATATATATATATATATATATATATATATATATATATATATATTCATTACATCCCCAATTACAGTCTGTTACATGACATTGCTTTCAAACTCACTTGCCCTACCTCCATCCTTGCTAAGTTTCATTTCCGAGTACCTGAATCAACCCAGAATTTCAAGTTCTTCATTATGCAAACTGGATTTACAATGGCCTCTCCCTTCCTCCCTTCCTGTTCAAAACAAATGTCAACTCCCTTCCTTTTCCTCCCTACTTAAGTGTAACTCGTCCATGCTACCACCATTTGCAGTGGTCCATGGCAAGAGACGTTGGCTATCCATGGTAACCTCACACATCCTTCCAGATATCCTAAATTTTTCCAGGTCCTTGACTCATACCACACTGTCTCTCACACGTATACACCACTTCCGGGATCATAGTGTGTGATCCAACAATAACAACAACATTGATTTTGTGATCTATTATCTGATAACTGTCGTTTTTTGTGGTATGGCCTGGGAGTAAACGCGTTTGTTTTTTTAATGAAAATACGATATGATATGTGATATGATAATAATGGTGTGATAATATGATAAAGAGGGCTCGAACCCTGGTGCTACCGCATGGCAAGCCGGTACGCTGGGACCGGGATTCGAATCCTCAGCTCCCAGAGGTGAACCAATGTTATTATGTATTCCATGCGTCCAGTATATGTGAGAGATGTAGGATATAATATGTTTCCTCTCACTGCCTGCCACTACCCTACACTGCGTGTCGTGAAATGTCACTGTCCAAGGTCATAACTCAATACACATTCCTCATACGTCAGTTGTGATCTACAACCATAATCTATTACCTTATTAAATGGAAACCTCCTTCGTGCTTGAACTGACTTTAACCATTATCTTGACCAAAAAAACTTCATGTTTCAAATGGCCAGATCAACTTTATGTCCACCATAAAAGATAATGACGTATATCTGTTTTCATGACTGAATGCTTCAGTGTTTTGAATACGTAAATGTTCATCCCTCACCATCTAACTCTCAGGAGACACATCTAACATCCTTGTGTCCGTTAACAACAGAAGCTCACACCACCCACAGGAGAACCTGGTGCCTGTTCATCCAGCAAAGCCAACAGAAACAAGTCACTTTCCTCCTGCGTCACCACCAGCAGGACAGTACCATTAACCCTCCTGTCTCACACGAAGCCTGTCACTGCCCAGCTACCCTACCCTGAGACAGTAGCCACGAAGCCTGTCACTGCCCAGCTACCCTACCATGAGACAGTAGCCACGAAGCCTGTCACTGCCCAGCTACCCTACCATGAGACAGTAGCCACGAAGCCTGTCACTGCCCAGCTACCCTACCATGAGACAGTAGCACGAAGCCTGTCACTGCCCAGCTACCCTACCATGAGACAGTAGCCACAAAGCCTGTCACTGCCCAGCTACCCTACCATGGGACAGTAGCCACGAAGCCTGTCACTGCCCAGCTACCCTACCATGGGACAGTAGCCACGAAGCCTATCACTGCCCAGCTACCCTACCATGAGACAGTAGCCACCTGTCACTGCCCAGCTACCCTACCATGAGACAGTAGCCACGAAGCCTGTCACTGCCCAGCTACCCTACCATGAGACAGTAGCCACCTGTCACTGCCCAGCTACCCTACCATGGGACAGTAGCCACGAAGCCTATCACTGCCCAGCTACCCTACCCTGAGACAGTAGCCACCTGTCACTGCCCAGCTACCCTACCATGAGACAGTAGCCACCTGTCACTGCCCAGCTACCCTACCATGAAACAGTAGCCACCTGTCACTGCCCAGCTACCCTACCATGAGACAGTAGCCACCTATCACTGCCCAGCTACCCTACCATGAGACAGTAGCTACCTGTCACTGCCCACCTACCCTACCATGAGACAGTAACCACGAAGCCTGTCACTGCCCAGCTACCCTACCATGAGACAGTAGCCACCTGTCACTGCCCAGCTACCCTACCATGAGACAGTAACCACGAAGTCTGTCACTGCCCAGCTACCCTACCATGAGACAGTAGCTTGGATACTGGAGTCCTTTACCTTTGGAGATGTACCATCGTGGGGTCTCGGGCACGAAACACATCATAGTGCTGAAGATGAGGGGCACCAGCGCCCCGACGTACGCCAGTACCCACCAGTTGGCATAGGTCCCCACCAGATAACACACCAGGATGCCTGTAACAAGACGTCACACATTAATAACTTGTGTTGCCCCAGATCTGAAGACATGGAGCTGTTAACACACGAGTAAAGACATCTACAACTGACTCATTAGAATAATTAGGAGTTAATCGTCATAATACATGGATAAACCTTTATATAAACCTGTCCTGTGGCTGAGATCATGGATTACGTTATATCTAGAGAGAGGGGGAAAAATATGTTGTTTTTAGTAATTTTTTGATTTGCGACTCGCTGTTTAATGGATGCATGTTTGAATTTGTACAGGCGGTGTTACCGGGCTATGCCTGCATGAGGTTACACCGCGAGGGAGGGAGATAATTGACCATGAGCGAGGCTGTATCATTGAGAGAATATCAGTGATTGTCATCAAATAACCTCTCACTACAAAGGAGTCTACATATTCCTGCTGCTGGACGTAGTGCGCACTGTGCCAAGGGTCGTAGGATCCTTTGGAAACGTCCCGGCAAACAGCAATATATATATATATATATATATATATATATATATATATATATATATATATATATATATATATATATATATTCTTTCTTCTTTCAAACTATTCGCCGATTCCCGCGTTAGCAAGGTAGCGTTAAGGACAGAGGACTGGGCCTCTGAGGGAATATCCTCACCTGGCCCCTTCTCTGTTCCTCTTTTGGAAAATTAAAAAAAAAAAAACGAGAGGGGAGGATTTCCAGCCCCCCGCTCCCTCCCCTTTTAGTCGCCTTCTACGACACACAGGGAATACGTGGGAAGTATTCTTTCTCCCCTATCCCCAGGGATATATATATATATATATATATATATATATATATATATATATATATATATATATATATATATATATAGATAGATAGATAGATAGATAGATATCTGGGAGTGGATCTGGCAGCGGATGGAACCATGGAAGCGGAAGTGGATCATAGGGTGGGGGAGGGGGCGAAAATTCTGGGGGCCTTGAAGAATGTGTGGAAGTCGAGAACATTATCTCGGAAAGCAAAAATGGGTATGTTTGAAGGAATAGTGGTTCCAACAATGTTGTATGGTTGCGAGGCGTGGGCTATGGATAGAGTTGTGCGCAGGAGGATGGATGTGCTGGAAATGAGATGTTTGAGGACAATGTGTGGTGTGAGGTGGTTTGATCGAGTGAGTAACGTAAGGGTAAGAGAGATGTGTGGAAGTAAAAAGAGCGTGGTTGAGAGAGCAGAAGAGGGTGTTTTGAAGTGGTTTGGGCACATGGAGAGGATGAGTGAGGAAAGATTGACCAAGAGGATATATGTGTCGGAGGTGGAGGGAACAAGGAGAAGAGGGAAACCAAATTGGAGGTGGAAAGATGGAGTGAAAAAGATTTTGTGTGATCGGGGCCTGAACATGCAGGAGGGTGAAAGGAGGGCAAGGAATAGAGTGAATTGGAGCGATGTGGTATACCGGGGTTGACGTGCTGTCAGTGGATTGAATCAAGGCATGTGAAGCGTCTGGGGTAAGCTATGGAAAGCTGTGTAGGTATGTATATTTGCGTGTGTGGACGTATGTATATACATGTGTATGGGGGGGGGTTGGGCCATTTCTTTCGTCTGTTTCCTTGCGCTACCTCGCAAACGCGGGAGACAGCGACAAAGTATAATAAAAAAAAAAAAATATATATATATATATATATATATATATATATATATATATATATATATATATATATATATATATATATATATATATATATATTTTCCCTTATCCCCAGGGATAATATATATATATATATATATATATATATATATATATATATATATATATATCCCTGGGGATAGGGGATTAAGAATACTTTCCACGTATTCCCTGCGTGTCGTAGAAGGCGACTAAAAGGGGAGGGAGCGGGGGGATGGAAATCCTCCCCTCTCATTTTTTTTTTTTTTTTAATTTTCCAAAAGAAGGAACAGAGGGGGCCAGGTGAGGATATTCCTAAAAAGGCCCAGTCCTCTGTTCTTAACGCTACCTCGCTAACGCGGGAAATGGCAAATAGTTTAAAAGAAAAGAAAGATATACATATATATATATATATATATATATATATATATATATATATATATATATATATATATATATATATATATATTCAAATAGATGAAAATTATGTAGACCATAATTGTAAAAGCTACATTTTCATGCACACTTAAAACATTAATTACAGGATGTGAAATTATGCTGTTGAAACTGTAATATCCCAGCGTGTCAATGGGTTACAACGAATTCGGATCTCCTCCCGCTCACACTCTTGCTATATCCAGTTCCAAGTGGCTTTCACTCCAGTCTTCACGGTTCCCTAAGACAGGTGGAGTGTGGACAGTAGCTCCTCCGTCAGCCATAGTCATCCAATATTACCAAAGGCAAGCTGAGATGTGCGTCATCCGTTGTGGTGTAGAGAAACGCGTTGTACCAGGGACATTTCCGACGCTTGGATGTAGATTTTCAACAGTTTCCCCTCAATATTTATGACCCCCTTCATGGAGTCATTGTTTACCCTCAAATATATCAATTTGACATTTGCTGATGATATCATTATGCTCGAATTTTGCGTCGCTAGGATTGTGCGTAGGCTAGAATTTTTGCGTAGGCTAGGATTGTGCGTATGCTAGGATTTTTGTGTTGCTAGGATTGTGCGTAGGCTAGGATTTTTGCGTAGGCTAGGATTTTTGCGTAGGCTAGGATTGTGCGTAGGCTAAGATTTTTGCGTAGGCTAGGATTGTGCGTAGGCTAGGATTGTGCGTAGGCTAGGATTTTTGCGTAGGTTAGGATTTTTGCGTAGGCTAGGATTTTTGCGTAGGCTAGGATTGTGCGCGTCTTTCATGGCTTTGGTGTCTGAATACGTGGAGTCAACTCCATTCAGTACAGTATGTGAGGTCTAGGGTGAGGGTACTGTACCGCTAGACTGTAGTGTTACTGTACCGCTAGACTGTAGTGTTACTGTACCGCTAGACTGTAGTGTTACTGTACCGCTAGACTGTAGTGTTACTGTACCGCTAGACTGTAGTGTTACTGTACCGCTAGACTGTAGTGTTACTGTACCGCTAAACTGTAGTGTTACTGTACCGCTAGACTGTAGTGTTACTGTACCGCTAGACTGTAGTGTTACTGTACCGCTAGACTGTAGTGTTACTGTACCGCTAGACTGTAGTGTTACTGTACCGCTAGACTGTAGTGTTACTGTACCGCTAGACTGCAGTGTTACTGTACCGCTAGACTGTAGTGTTACTGTACCGCTAGACTGTAGTGTTACTGTACCGCTAGACTGTAGTGTTACTGTACCGCTAGACTGTAGTGTTACTGTACCGCTAGACTGCAGTGTTACTGTACCGTCGACCTAAGAGAAAGATTTGAAGAGTTAACGAGCATCATAGAAATTTACATAATAGGGTGTAGTCTGATCAGAGATTGTTATACTATACTTAATGTACATTCTTAAAGTTATTTGTAATGTATATATATATATATATATATATATATATATATATATATATATATATATATATATATATATATATATATATACCTATGAGTCCACGGGGAAAATGAAACACGATAAGTTCCCAAGTGCACTTTCGTGTAATAATCACATCATCAAGGACTCATAGGAATATGTTGATCACGCGCAAACTTGTGATCCTTTCCAATATATATATATATATATATATATATATATATATATATATATATATATATATATATATATATATATATATATATAAAATTCTTTTTTTTTCCATACACAACTGCTTCTCCAGGTTCATCGAGGGGTAGACATATCATACTCTCCTCCGAAGTGTTGAGACGGAACATGAAAGTAATTATGTAAGCCAGACGAGTCAGGGGAGGCTTGTGGAAGGCTATGGGTGAACTCTGCTTGCTGGAGCTGCCGTGTGGACAGGGTGGGCCAGTGCCCCAGGTACAGAGCGAGAGACGCATTACCTTAAATCATTTTGTTTGATCGTCACTGAAGATACGTAAATCAACTTACCAGTAACAACACACAAACACGATTCTTATAACACAAAGTGAACGGGATGATAATAATTATTATCTGCTGACCAGCATTGCCGAAGGTGGTTGGGAGCAGCCCTAGAATCCCTCTGATCTCTGGCTGGATCGTCTCGCCCAGGTAGACCGGCAGGGAGAGAGTCAGCAGCCCCACGCACAGCCCGCCGATCACACGACCAGCGTAGATCATCATCACGTTCACAGACGACCCTATCAAAATCCAGGCTGTTGGAGGAGGAGAGGAGGAGGAAAGATGAGTCGTTAGAGTCGTAGCTTCTACCAAGGGGGAGGTTTGTGTCAGGGGGAGAGGCTGTGGGAGGTTTGTGTCAGGGGGGAGAGGCTGTGGGAGGTTTGTGTCAGGGGGGAGAGGCTGTGGGAGGTTTGTCAGGGGGAGAGGCTGTGGGAGGTTTGTGTCAGGGGGAGAGGCTGTGGGAGGTTTGTGTCAGGGGGAGAGGCTGTGGGAGGTTTGTGTCAGGGGGAGAGGCTGTGGGAGGTTTGTGTCAGGGGGAGAGGCTGTGGGAGGTTTGTGTCAGGGGGAGAGGCTGTGGGAGGTTTGTGTCAGGGGGGGAGAGGCTGTGGGAGGAGGTTTGTGTCAGGGGGAGAGGCTGTGGGAGGTTTGTGTCAGGGGGAGAGGCTGTGGAAGGTTTGTGTCAGGGGGAGAGGCTGTGGGAGGTTTGTGTCAGGGGGAGAGGCTGTGGGAGGTTTGTGTCAGAGGAGGGGAGAGGCTGTGGGAGGTTTGTGTCAGGGGGAGGCGCTGTGGGAGGTTTGTGTCAGGGGAGGGGAGAGGCTGTGGGAGGTTTGTGTGGGGGGTTGCGCTGTGGTCTGGCGGAGGTGCAATACAGCTACAGAGGTAATGGTTGGGTGTGTGGAGCGGAAGACGTGTGGAATGGGAGGTTTGTGGATTGGGTCCTTGTTCTCACAAGGGTGGAAGATGCTGACAAGATGTGGACGAGGGAAATGGCGTCCCAGACATCATAAATTTTGGTATTAGTTAAGGCCATATTGTGGGTCAGGAGGGATTGTGGTTCTGAGGTGCAAGTCTGGGTTCATGTGTACATTTAACGTTACACACACACACACACACACACACACACACACACACACACACACACACACACACACACACATATATATATATATATATATATATATATATATATATATATATATATATATATATATATATATATATATATTTCCTGGTCTCTTAATATGAGAATGCCATGAATGGCTTCATCATCAGCCTCATATTCTAACATAAATCTAACATCTTTAAATCACAATAGAAAAAGAAATTAATATAATACTATCATTAAAAGTGAAGCTAAACATTGGTGTGTCATCTGCTCTCCCAAGCCTTACACACAGGACATGGTATAGACACCAAGGGCATGAGACGAGACAGCCCGAGTGCCCAACACACGAATCAAGTGATCACACACAGACGGTGTCTCCTGCAGGAGGGACTCACCCATGATGAATGGTGGACCACAGACGAGGATCATCATCTTCCTACCCAGGGCGTCGATCAGGTAACCACCAATGATGCTTCCTGTGAGGGCGCTCAGGGGCATGAGCGAGCCAATCCAAGACTTCTCCTCCTCGGTGACGTTCATGGTGGAGTTCTGACTGTCCAGCGACGCCAGGGCGGGGGACGTGTAGGCAGCGCTGAACCCGACGGCCATAGAACCCATGGAGACAGACACAGCTGCTAACACCTGCAGGAGGAGAGAGACACATGTAAGGCCACGTACCAGAGACGTATTGGGTCTGGGTGGTGATGACAGGCGGAGGGCGTGGGTGTTGTGTGTGGGGTTGTAGAGGTACTGGCTGGGTGTTGTATGTGGGGTTACCGAGGTACTGGCTGGGTGTTGTGTGTGGGGTTATAGAGGTACTGGCTGGGTGTTGTGTGTGGGGTTATAGAGGTACTGGCTGGGTGTTGAGTGTGGGGTTACCGAGGGACTGGCTGGGTGTTGTGTGTGGGGTTATAGAGGTACTGGCTGGGTGTTGTATGTGGGGTTATAGAGGTACTGGCTGGGTGTTGTGTGTGGGGTTATAGAGGTACTGGCTGGGTGTTGAGTGTGGGGTTATAGAGGTACTGGCTGGGTGTTGTGTGTGGGGTTATAGAGGTACTGGCTGGGTGTTGTGTGTGGGGTTGTAGAGAGTGGCTAAGTTACTGTTGTATGATGAGATATGCATGTTTGAATCAAGCACTGATGTGGAGTGACCAGGTATATGGTATACATATGGAGTGACAGGTATGTGGTATACATGTGGAGTGACAGGTATGTGGTATACATGTGGAGTGACAGGTATGTGGTATACATGTGGAGTGACCAGGTATATGGTATACATGTGGAGTGACAGGTATGTGGTATACATGTGGAGTAACAGGTATATGGTATACATGTGGAGTGACAGGTATATGGTATACATGTGGAGTGACAGGTATATGGTATACATGTGGAGTGACAGGTATGTGGTATACATGTGGAGTGACAGGTATGTGGTATACATGTGGAGTAGCAGGTACATGGTATACATGTGGAGTGACAGGTATATGGTATACATGTGGAGTGACAGGTATATGGTATACATATGGAGTGACAGGTATGTGGTATACATGTGGAGTGACAGGTATGTGGTATACATGTGGAGTGACAGGTATATGGTATACATGTGGAGTGACCAGGTATATGGTATACATGTGGAGTGACAGGTATATGGTATACATATGGAGTGACAGGTATGTGGTATACATGTGGAGTGACAGGTATGTGGTATACATGTGGAGTGACAGGTATATGGTATACATGTGGAGTGACAGGTATATGGTATACATGTGGAGTGACAGGTATATGGTATACATGTGGAGTGACAGGTATGTGGTATACATGTGGAGTGACAGGTATGTGGTATACATGTGGAGTGACAGGTGTACAGTAAACATGTGGAGTGACAAGTATATGGTATACATGTGGAGTGACAGGTATATGGTATACATGTGGAGTGACAGGTATATGGTATACATGTGGAGTGACAAGTATATGGTATACATGTGGAGTGACAGGTATATGGTATACATGTGGAGTGACCAGGTATATGGTATACATGTGGAGTGACAGGTATATGGTATACATGTGGAGTGACAGGTATATGGTATACATGTGGAGTGACAGGTATATGGTATACATGTGGAGTGACAAGTATATGGTATACATGTGGAGTGACAGGTATATGGTATACATGTGGAGTGACCAGGTATATGGTATACATGTGGAGTGACAGGTATATGGTATACATATGGAGTGACAGGTATGTGGTATACATGTGGAGTGACAGGTATGTGGTATACATGTGGAGTGACAGGTATATGGTATACATGTGGAGTGACAGGTATATGGTATACATGTGGAGTACAGGTATATGGTTATACATGTGGAGTGACAGGTTTTTGGTTACATGTGGAGTGACAGGTATATGGTATACATGTGGAGTAACAGGTATATGGTATACATGTGGAGTGACAGGTATATGGTTATACACTGTGGAGTGACAGGTATATGGTATACATGTGGGAGTGACAGGTATTTGGTATACATGTGGAGTAACAGGTATATGGTATACATGTGGAGTGACAGGTATGTGGTATACATGTGGAGTGACAGGTATTGGTATTACAGTGAGTGACAGGTATATGGTATACATGTGGAGTAACAGGTATTTGGTATACATGTGGAGTAACAGGTATATGGTATACATATGGAGTGACAGGTATATGGTATACATGTGGAGTGACAGGTATGTGGTATTACATGTGGAGTGACAGGTAGTCGTGGTATACATGTGGAGTGACAGGTATATGGGTATAACATGTGGAGTGACAGTATGTGGTATACATGTGGAGTGACAGGTATGTGGTAAACATGTGGGAGTGACAGGGTATATGGTATACATGATGGAGTGACAGGTATTTGGTATCAATGTGGAGTGACAGGTATATGGTATACATGTGGAGTGACAGGTATGTGGTATACATGTGGAGTGACAGGTATATGGTATACATGTGGAGTGACAGGTATATGGTATACATGTGGAGTGACAGGTATGTGGTATACATGTGGAGTGACAGGTATGTGGTATACATGTGGAGTGACAGGTATATGGTATACATGTGGAGTGACAGGTATGTGGTATACATGTGGAGTGACAGGTATATGGTATACATGTGGAGTAACAGGTATATGGTATACATGTGGAGTGACAGGTATGTGGTATACATGTGGAGTAACAGGTATATGGTATACATGTGGAGTGACAGGTATATGGTATACATGTGGAGTGACCAGGTATATGGTATACATGTGGAGTGACAGGTATATGGCATACATGTGGAGTGACCAGGTATATGGTATACATGTGGAGTGACAGGTATGTGGTATACATGTGGAGTGACAGGTATATGGTATACATGTGGAGTGACAGGTATATGGTATACATGTGGAGTGACAGGTATATGGTATACATGTGGAGTGACAGGTATGTGGTATACATGTGGAGTGACAGGTATGTGGTATACATGTGGAGTGACAGGTATATGGTATACATGTGGAGTGACAGGTATATGGTATACATGTGGAGTGACCAGGTATGTGGTATACATGTGGAGTGACAGGTATGTGGTATACATGTGGAGTGACAGGTATCGCCAGGTGGATGTGTCAAGTGATTAATCATTAATCATTAATCAAGTGACTGATGGCATTCTCGACCCTCCACCTGCCGGCCAACGGAAGATAAGCGACATGATTACAATTGATCAACTTGTGTGGCCATAGTGTCTCAGATGATTATAGATCAATATCGATAATCTATAAATTATCATCTATAATGTCCAGTCTGTTTGGCCATAATGTCTCAACTGATTATAGATAATATGTCCAGTGTTGTTTGGTCATAATGTCTCAACTGATTATAGATAATATGTCCAGTGTTGTTTGGTCATAATGTCTCAACTGATTATAGATAATATGTCCAGTGTGGTTTGGTCATAATGTCTCAACTGATTATAGATAATATGTCCAGTGTGGTTTGGTCATAATGTCTCAACTGATTATAGATAATATGTCCAGTGTCGTTTGGTCATAATGTTACAGTTGATTATAGATAATATGTCCAGTGTTGTTTGGTCATAATGTTACAGTTGATTATAGATAATATGTCCAGTGTTGTTTAGTCATAATGTTACAGTTGATTATAGATAATATGTCCAGTGTTGTTTGGTCATAATGTTACAGTTGATTATAGATAATATGTCCAGTGTTGTTTAGTCATAATGTTACAGTTGATTATAGATAATATGTCCAGTGTTGTTTGGTCATAATGTTACAGTTGATTATAGATATGTCCGGTGTTGTTTGGTCATAATGTTACAGTTGATTATAGACAATATGTCCAGTGTTGTCTGGTCATAATGTTACAGTTGATTATAGACAATATGTCCAGTGCTGTTTGGTCATAATGTTACAGTTGATTATAGATAATATGTCCAGTGCTGTTTGGCCATAATGTTACAGCCGGGAAGAGCACATGATGTCTGTTGGGCTCACGTGAGACACACTAAGCCGTGCTAAGTTACTCTTAAGTGTTAATAAGCTTGACACAAGACGACCGGCACCCGGTGGCCTCACCCCACACTACACGACCGGCACCCGGTGGCCTCACCCCCACACTACACGACCGGCACCCGGTGGCCTCACCCCACACTACACGACCGGCACCCGGTGGCCTCACCCCCACACTACACGACCGGCACCCGGTGGCCTCACCCCCACACTACACGACCGGCAGCCGGTGGCCTCACCCCCACACTAAACGACCGTTAGTCCGGCTGGGTAAGGTTTCAACAACCATATCCAATTGTCAAGCGACTTTCTCTAAATTAAATCTATGACGTAATGTAAAAATAGAAAAAAAAAATTCATAAGAATCCTCGTAAAAAAGTAATAATTCTAATATTGATCCATAACTGATGG
Organism: Panulirus ornatus; assembly: GCF_036320965.1. Lineage (NCBI taxonomy): Eukaryota > Metazoa > Arthropoda > Malacostraca > Decapoda > Palinuridae > Panulirus > Panulirus ornatus. The sequence continues at coordinate 8,481,693 of NC_092289.1, read as the reverse complement.
TTGATATTTGCTCTATAGCATATTCTATAGTCTCGTAAAATTTCAGAAAACGTAAAGTAATTATTGTACGCTATTGTGAAATTCGATCACACACATTGGAGATTATTAAGGAAAGGCTCAACCCTTGGTTGAAAAACACTTCTAAGTATATACGAACTTATTTTCGAATTCAGTAAAACGAAAGACAAAGAAAAGTTTGGAACAGTACAAAAACGTAAACATGGCTTCTTTAAGGAAATATTCACCAGACAGAATTAAAATTCATCGATAGATAATGAAGCCATACTGTCATTATTTACATCAACTAAAGATAGTACAGTGTTGTTATCATATCACTACACATCATAGATAATGTCTGTATCATTACCTTAGAAAAATTAATGTTTAAACGCGCCATAAAAGATAGCTTGGAAATGCGAGGGATTTTGTCTTGAGTTGGCAACAGTGTGTGTGTGTGTGTGTGTGTGTGTGTGTGTGTGTGTGTCATGATAAGGCTGGCGGAGCACAAGGTTCATCTTCTACTTAATTTTGCAGTAACAGGTTTGTCGACAGGAGAATTTGGGGCAAGTTTGGAGATGAAATATGTAAAAGTTACCGAAAGATGTCCAGGAATTAAGAGAGGCCCTGTTGTGTGGGGGTGCATTCGTTATTTGGGTACAGAGTGCAGCATTACAGTTTATTAAATGATTTTATTCTTTCGTAGTTCAATATAAAATATTCATTCTTTCTTTAAATCTGGCCATTTCTTTCTTACGTAACCCTGAAATAATGCTTTGGAATGACAGATGGCTGAGTTCTTACTGAGGAAGGACACACACACACACACACACACACACACACACAGAGATGAATGAAATACAATTTCCAGTCATCAACATAAGAGTTATAGATACTGGGATCACCCTACTTAACTACCCTTGTTGGATTACCATGCTTAACTACCCTTGTTGGATTGCTTTGCCTGACTACCTCTGTTTGGTGCCCTAGCTTAAGCCTTGGACCGAGGAATTAGCTCATACCCTGGCGATATCTCTTCAGACTTAATCACAGAAATGAAAGCGTGAAAATATGTCATTACATCCACTGGATAAGACAAGCTAGGAGAGACCCCCGTTGCCATAACGTAGAAGAAAATGATAGCATCAGAGAAAACGGAGTTTGTTAGAGCTATAACAAAAGAGATCTGTGTACACGTTGGCGCTTCGTTAAGGTACATAACGTATTTGCTGTTTAATCTACATTCCTCCAAGAATATTACACACCAATACATTTACAGCAGTGGACATGTCAAGTGCTTAAAAACGATCAATTTAGGATTATGGCTTTTTTCGCATTTAAGAACTGATACAGCAAAAGCTGCTATCACTGTAGCTCAGCACGTAGGGCAGTGCCAGCTGCCGTCAGTGTAGCTACTTATTTGGTGCAGTGACAAATGTCAACATTCTTGCCGGGCACATTGTGCGAGAACTGCCAGCCATCACTACTTATTTGGTGCAGTGACAGATGTCAACATTCTAGCTGGGCACATTGTGCAGAAACTGCTGCCATCACTGTAGCTACGTATTTGGTGCAGTGACAATTGTTAACCCTCCGTCAGCTTAGGAACCAGCCCTACCCCTGCTGAGTGTTAGCCTGGGAGCCTGATGATATATCCCTGCTGACTTTCATCTGTGGGCACCTCATGGTTGTGGTGGAGGCCCGTGAGAAGTTCAGGGTTTTGGTGGGGACCTGCGGGAAGTGCAGGGTTGTGGTGGAGGCCCTTGGACAGTGTGGGGTTGTAGTCGAGGCCCGTGGACAACGTAGGATTGTGGTGAGGGTCCATGGGTAGTGTAGGATTGTGGTGAGGGTCCGTGGGTAGTGTAGGATTGTGGTGAGGGTCCGTGGGCACTGTAGGGTTATAGTGAAGGCCTGTGGGTTGTGCAAGATTGTGGTGAAATCCTGTGGGCAGTGTAGGATTGTGGTGAAGCTCCGTGGGCAGTGGAGAGTTGTGGTAGATTGGATGCCTGTGGACAGTGCATGGTTGTGGTGGAGACTTGTGCGTAGTTTTTGGTTGTGGTGGAGGACTGGAGGGGGGGGGGGCGAGTGCAGGGTTGTGGTGGTGGAGATCCGTGGTCAGTGTAGGGTTGTGGTGGTGGAGATCCGTGGGCAGTGTAGGGTTGTGGTGTGGTGGAGATCCGTGGGCAGTGTAGGGTTGTGGTGTGGTGGAGATCCGTGGGCAGTGTAGGGTTGTGGTGTGGTGGAGATCCGTGGACAGTGTAGGGTTGTGGTGTGGTGGAGATCCGTGGGCAGTGTAGGGTTGTGGTGTGGTGGAGATCCGTGGACAGTGTAGGGTTGTGAGGGAGGATGATGGAGACACCCCCAGGAAGGACTGGTGGCGTGACGGACGGACACAGCACTTGAGGCCCATCACCCAGCCATGCCATGTTCCCTCACCCGGGCCGGCTCCTCCTGCGTCACAGGCCCTGGCCTCACCAGGGAACACTCCGGATGAGGTCGCTTGAGACCGGGCCGTTCTGAGAGTGTCATCCTCCCGTTGTCGTGTGTCCCCAGCTACAGGGAGGTCCTTGCGCCCTCCCGTGGACGCCCTCAGCATCCTGCTTGGGAACACGGTCCGCCCCTTTTGATCATGAGCCAGCTTGAGGCCCCTTCGTCTAGATGCCTTGCGCCTACGTCAGGATCCCGTGGGGTGGAGGAGGGCGTGTGAGCGACCCCCACGGTGATCCAGGAGGAACCGGTTTATGTAAATACGTTACAGAACCCCGCACCGCACCTCACCTCACCTCTCACGCAACCCCACACACCTGGCTCCACGATACCTGACCCTCCCTTGGGAAACCCGGTGTAGGAGGGTGCATGCCAGGCCTGGGATGATGGCCCATCCCAGGTATGGGATGACTGTGTACACAGGGATGATAAAGGACGCGGAAAATATAAATGTTTCCTAGTCTAGAGTCTCTCTCTCTCTCTCTCTCTCTCTCTCTCTCTCTCTCTCTCTCTCTCTCTCTCTCTCTCTTGGCGGGGGGGAGTTGGGACTTCCTGGAAAGAGGGCCTCTTTGTAACCTCCTCCTCTTCCTCCTCCTATTCCTCCTCCTCCTCCTCCTCCTCCTCTCCTCCTCCTCCTCCTCCTCTCCTCCTCCTCTTCCTCCTCCTCCTCCTCCTCCTCCTCCTCCTCCTCCTCCACTATGCATGCCAATTACCGGGTAGGGACAGTCCCGTGCTGCACCATCCCGCCTTTTGTAGCTGCCTGTCGGAGTTCGACATCGCCACCAGATGGAGGTCCCCCCTATGTACACCATGTTGAGGACGTACTCGCTGCCTCACTTGGTTATCATGTTGGATTCATGAAGCCTACTTATACTAGGCCTTGTTCCTGTCTTTCACCAGTACCAGTGGTACTTTATAGTGCTCGGGTACTCGGGGTTTGACATTCTGATGTACTAGGGTACCAGGTGTTTTATACCTGGATCTCATTGTATCAGGGTTATGGGCGTTTCAATATATAGGTCATATTGTACTAAAATCATATTGTACTAGTGGTACTAGATATATCATAACTAGAACCTATTGTACTAGTGGTACTAGATTATCATAACTAGACCCTATTGTACTAGGGTACTAGATATTTCTTTACTAGACCCTATTGTACTAGTGGTACTAGGTATTCCTTTACTAGACCCTGATCATTACTGATATAGAAACGTTTTCAAACTAGATATTCTGTGTCGAGTGTGAGGTGGTCGACCTGTGGTACTGGCCGCTGCTGCTGGCTAGGGTAGTGGTACAGCAGGCTATTCGGAGATGCACTCTGCATCGTATTCAAGTTTTCATGGATGTTTTTTTTCTTCAGTATATACCATGTATGTGACTAATTTGACTCATCATAAAAAGCTAATCTTAACTCTTATAGCCCTGGTCTGTGGACAGGTTAGCACGTATAGACCAGGTCTGTGGAAAGTTAGCAGTTATAGCCCAGGTCTGTGGAAAGTTAGCAGTTATAGCCCAGGTCTGTGGAAAGTTAGCAGTTATAGCCTAGGTCCGTGGAAAGTTAGCAGGTATAGCCTAGGTCCGTGGAAAGTTAGCAGGTATAGCCTAGGTCCGTGGAAAGTTAGCAGGTATAGCCTAGGTCTGTGGACAGGTTAGCACGTATAGACCAGGTCCGTGGAAAGTTAGCAGTTATAGCCCAGGTCTGTGGAAAGTTAGCATTTATAGCCCAGGTCTATGGAAAGTTAGCAGTTATAGCCTAGGTCCGTGGAAAGTTAGCAGTTATAGCCTAGGTCCGTGGAAAGTTAGCAGTCATAGTCCAGGTCTGTGGAAAGTTAGCAGTTATAGCCTAGGTCCCTGGAAAGTTAGCAGGTATAGCCTAGGTCTGTGAAAAGTTAGCAGTTATAGCCCAGGTCTGTGGAAAGTTAGCAGTTATAGCCCAGGTCTGTGGAAAGTTAGCAGTTATAGCCCAGGTCTGTGGAAAGTTAGCAGGTATAGCCTAGGTCCGTGGAAAGTTAGCAGGTATAGCCTAGGTCCGTGGAAAGTTAGCAGGTATAGCCTAGGTCCGTGGAAAGTTAGCAGGTATAGCCTAGGTCTATGGAAAGTTAGCAGTTATAGCCCAGGTCTGTGGAAAGTTAGCAGTTATAGTCCAGGTCTGTGGAAAGTTAGCAGTTACAGCCCAGGTCTGTGGAAAGTTAGCAGTTACAGCCCAGGTCTGTGGAAAGTTAGCAGTTATAGCCCAGGTCTGTGGAAAGTTAGCAGTTATAGCCCAGGTCCGTGGAAAGTTAGCAGTTATAGCCTAGGTCTGTGGAAAGTTAGCAGTTATAGCCCAAAGACATGAGACTTCAGCGTAAAGTGGATGAGGAATTCGCTTCATTACATACTTCCTGCCCCAAGCGTCCCTTCTGTGTTTATGTGAGGCTCCTGCAGCGCTCATGCAGTCTGCCACGTCTGTTGATCGAGACCACAGGTCATGAAGTGCAGCGATGAAGATGATGATGATGACGATGATGATGAAGATAATGATGATGATGATGATGATGTGTGTGTGTGTGTGTGTGTGTGTGTGTGTGTGTGTGTGTAGTGTTGTAGTGATGGCTGATGTCCACATCGTAGACGTGAGATTATGACTCGTGTTTGTCTAGGGAGTGTGATTTCTGATGAGTGTATATCAAGTGGGTCAGGAAGGGTTTAAGACTAGATCAGGAGGTGAGGCTGTTAAGTGATTTACTCGGGTCGTTTCAGTGTGTAAATATTTTGTTATTGTTTTTTCTATACTGGAGGTGGGAAGGGGACTGCTGCTGAAGTGTGAGGTAGGGGTAAGCTGCTGAAGTGTGAGGTAGGGGTAAGCTGCTGAAGTGTGAGGTAGGGGTAAGCTGCTGAAGTGTGAGGTAGGGGTAAGCTGCTGAAGTATGAGGTAGGGGTAAGCTGCTGAAGTATGAGGTAGGGGTAAGCTGCTGAAGTGTGAGGTAGGGGTAAGCTGCTGAAGTGTGAGGTAGGGGTAAGCTGCTGAAGTGTGAGGCAGGGGTAAGCTGCTGAAGTGTGAGGTAGGGGTAAGCTGCTGAAGTGTGAGGTAGGGGTAAGCTGCTGAAGTGTGAGGTAGGGGTAAGCTGCTGAAGTGTGAGGTAGGGGTAAGCTGCTGAAGTGTGAGGTAGGGGTAAGCTGCTGAAGTGTGAGGCAGGGGTAAGCTGCTGAAGTGTGAGGCAGGGGTAAGCTGCTGAAGTGTGAGGTAGGGGTAAGCTGCTGAAGTGTGAGGCAGGGGTAAGCTGCTGAAGTGTGAGGTAGGGGTAAGCTGCTGAAGTGTGAGGTAGGGGTAAGCTGCTGAAGTGTGAGGCGGGGGTAAGCTGCTGGAGTGTGAGGTAGGGGTAAGCTGCTGAAGTGTGAGGTAGGGGTAAGCTGCTGGAGTGTGAGGTAGGGGTAAGCTGCTGAAGTGTGAGGTAGGGGTAAGCTGCTGAAGTGTGAGGCGGGGGTAAGCTGCTGAAGTGTGAGGTAGGGGTAAGCTGCTGAAGTGTGAGGCGGGGGTAAGCTGCTGAAGTGTGAGGCAGGGGTAAGCTGCTGAAGTGTGAGGCGGGGGTAAGCTGCTGAAGTGTGAGGCAGGGGTAAGCTGCTGAAGTGTGAGGCAGGGGTAAGCTGCTGAAGTGTGAGGCGGGGGTAAGCTGCTGAAGTGTGAGGCAGGGGTAAGCTGCTGAAGTGTGAGGCGGGGGTAAGCTGCTGAAGTGTGAGGCAGGGGTAAGCTGCTGAAGTGTGAGGCGGGGGTAAGCTGCTGAAGTGTGAGGCAGGGGTAAGCTGCTGAAGTGTGAGGCGGGGGTAAGCTGCTGAAGTGTGAGGTAGGGGTAAGCTGCTTGAGTGTGAGGTAGGGGTAAGCTGCTGAAGTGTGAGGTAGGGGTAAGCTGCTGAAGTGTGAGGCGGGGGTAAGCTGCTGGAGTGTGAGGTAGGGGTAAGCTGCTGAAGTGTGAGGCGGGGGTAAGCTGCTGGAGTGTGAGGCAGGGGTAAGCTGCTGAAGTGTGAGGTAGGGGTAAGCTGCTGGAGTGTGAGGCGGGGGTAAGCTGCTGGAGTGTGAGTAGGGGTAAGCTGCTTGAGTGTGAGGTATGGGTAAGCTGCTGGAGTGTGAGGCAGGGGTAAGCTGCTGGAGTGTGAGGCAGGGGTAAGCTGCTGAAGTGTGAGGCGGGGGTAAGCTGCTGGAGTGTGAGGCGGGGGTAAGCTTTGTATTTTCACTTAAGGTTTGGTGGTAATTATGGAGTGGTTTGGTTGATGTTGCACTCGGGGTCTAGTGATGTTGCACTCGGGGGCCGAGTAATGTTGCACTCAGGGGCCTAGTGATGTTGCACTCGGGGTCTAGTGATGTTGCACTCGGGGTCTAGTGATGTTGCACTCGGGGACCGAGTAATGTTGCACTCAGGGGCCTAGTGATGTTGCACTCGGGGTCTAGTGATGTTGCACTCGGGGGCCTAGTAATGTTGCACTCGGAGTCTAGTGATGTTGCACTCGGGGGTCAAGTAATGTTGCACTTGGGGGCCTAGTGATGTTGCAATCGGAGTCTAGTGATGCTGCACTCGGAGGCCTAGTAATGTTGTACTCGGGGTCAAGTAATGTTGCACTTGGGGGGCCTAGTGATGTTGCACTCGGGGGCCTAGTGATGTTGCACTCGGGGGCCTAGTGATGTTGCACTCAGCCTCGGGGTCAGACGGGGAACTCTACTCCAGATGACAGAGTTCAGTCGTCCGTATAGCTTGTGTGACTTTGTCTGAACAGCTGTTGCCTTTCATGAGGACATTACAGGAGAAATACAACAGAAAATACAGTGGTCGGCTGTATCCCCAACATAGGTGTGTCCCGGATGACGTAAGGATAATGCTATTTCTTCAAGCTGTTGTGGACAGGGATGAACCCCAGACTGTTGCATCATGGAGAGTTGTAGGATGGGACGTGTGGAGAGGATGGGGCAGCTCTGTGAGGTGGATGGGACGTGTGGAGAGGATGGGGCAGCTCTGTGAGGTGGATGGGACGTGTTGAGAGGATGGGGCAGCTCTGTGAGGTGGATGGGACGTGTGGAGAGGATGGGGCAGCTCTGTGAGGTGGATGGGACGTGTGGAGAGGATGGGGCAGCTCTGTGAGGTGGATGGGACGTGTGGAGAGGATGGGGCAGCTCTGTGAGGTGGATGGGACGTGTGGAGAGGATGGGGCAGCTCTGTGAGGTGGATGGGACGTGTGGAGAGGATGGGGCAGCTCTGTGAGGTGGATGGGACGTGTGGAGAGGATGGGGCGGCTCTGTGAGGTGGATGGGACGTGTGGAGAGGATGGGGCGGCTCTGTGAGGTGGATGGGACGTTTGGAGAGGATGGGGCGGCTCTGTGAGGTACTGATAACATGATAACCAGGTCCTGATATCATTATAAACAGGTACTGACATCATTATGGTCCTGATATGATAGCCAGGTCCTGATATCATGATAACCAGGTCCTAATATGATAACCGGGTCCTGATATCATCATGATAACCAGGTCCTGATATCATCATGATAACCAGGTCCTGATACCATTATAAGCAGGTCCTGATATGATAACCAGGTCCTGATATGATAACCAGGTCCTGATACCATTATAAGCAGGTCCTGATATCAAAATGATAACCAGGTCCTGATATGATAACCAGGTCCTGATATGATAACCAGGTCCTGATATGATAACCAGGTCCTGATATCAGGCCACTTCGGCAGGAGATGCAGGTGGGGTCGAGGTGGTGGCTCAGGTGTGTGTGTGTGTGTGTGTGTGTGTGACGCTCAGCAGTGTACAGTCTCTCCTACGGTGGGTGACGTAGGACGTCTGCGGTCTGGATGTCGGCATATGACGTTACACGTCGGGTTCCTCGCCTTATACCGTGACCACGAGTAGCGGGGGCAGATTACCCGGGGGGGGAAGGCAGCGGCACGGTCGTCACCCGAGTCCCTTATGACATGTCGGCCACCTGCACGTCACGGCTCGCCCTGGCGTCTGCACCAGGGGCTAGTGGCTGGCCGCTGACGTCCTACAGCGAGGTAGTCGAGATAGAGGGATGGGCTGGACGGTAGGAGGAGGCGGAGGAAGGAGAGTGTGAGGTGCAGTGGACAACGTGATGGCTGATAGGGTGTCTGTCTGGCCATGGACGACGGTGTCTGCGGTTCGAGAGCTGGCGTCAGGCAGGATGTGTTTGATTCAGGCGGGTAACACAAGACAGCGTGTGGTCGACCAAGTCTACATGCTCACGGTTTAATTATTTCCAGACGGAGAAATGTGTCTGTTATGGCTTGTTTCTGTCTATATATAGCACGTTCTTCTGGTTCCTGCACAGGTCATTCAAACTCTCGCCCTCTCGTGTGTCGAACTCCCTGGTTTACGTGAGATTCTGGGTTTGTTTTGCGGTAGTTTGAGGAGAAGGAGAAGGAGGAGGAGGAGAAGGAGGAGGAGGAGAAGGAGGAGGAGGAGAAGGAGGAGGAGGAGGAGGAGAGGAGGAGTCTTCTGGTCCAACACAAGTTGTGTTCCACAGACGTGTTGCCGACACCATACTCCCGCTGCTGCAGACCTTGGAGAGGGTGACGGATGTACACTCGCCCAAAAAAGTATGTCCACCTTTCCCTCCTCCCCGGCTAAAGTTTCTAATAATCTACAACTGAAGGAGCGAGATTAACACTCGATTTTTTGCTGCCTCCCACATGCCGGTGTAAACTGCATCAGGGAGGCAGCCAAGTCAAGTGTTTATCTCCGGTCGTCCACTTGTAGATTATTAGAAACTTCAGCCCAGGGTTGGCCATACTTTTTAGGGAGAGTGTACACTGCCTCACCTCTTCATGATCATGCACCTGATGCATGTGTGCCACTCCCCACCGCAGGCTGCCAACACAGCTGCTGCCTGCACCTGCTGTGCCAGTGCTGGCTCACTACCCGTCTATGCACACGTTGCCCTAGACATACCATCGTCTGCTTTCCGCCTTCCCTCCCACTCTGCTTCCCCTCCCTCCTTGCCTAGCTGTCATTTCCCTGACCTTCCCCGTCCCAAACTATCCCCATCCTCCTGTCTCCCATCCCGCCCTTGGGAGCCAGTAGGGTCAGTGTCTGCCTGGCCCATGTCCTGGTGTTGCGACTGTCCCGGCCACAGACAGTCTGGAAGCCTTCAGCTGGGGAGGATCGGTTAACAAGAGACGGTGTTCCAGAGCCCTGGACGTCTTTTTTTATTTGTTATTGTTGTTTTTCCAGAAATGATAAACACGAATGCTTGAAATGGGTCGATCTCGCCATAAACTTGAATCTATAGACTTGATATGTCTTGTTTCAATTGTAGTTTGGGTCGAGGCTTTTTTGTGTAAGATCCAGCACATAAGACTCGGCTGCATTTAAACTGTTTAGTGACGTTTTCAGTATTCTGTCACGTCTTCCCTGTCTCACGTCTCACATTTAAACTGTTTAGTGACGTTTTCTGTCATCTGCCACGTCTGTCCTTCTGCCCATCATGCACGACCCGGCTCTCGTGCAGGACCCCTGTGCTTATTCCACTCACATCACACATGTTGCACGCCACGTGAACCTCGAGTCCCCAAAGTTTGATGTCATTTGGTTAAAGATCTGTCTCTCAACTTCCAATATTTACCCTGTGTTAGTGCTCGTCTAGCTTAACAGAGTTTAAGAAATGCCGTTGATTATCTAAATCTCGTTCTTAAGTTGAGGTCATTTACTTGGGAGACTTCAGGGTAAACACCACAAGGAATGGATGAAATTCCCACCCACACACACAGGGCGGGGAGGTCAAGGGGGGAAGCACCCAGTCATTTCCTATCTTCCCAATGATCTAAGGCAAATTATCAACCACCTGGCCCATATCCCAGCACGTCACGGCCACTCCCACACCCTCTGGGTCTCTATGCTTTCCACATCACATCCTGTAACTACAACGATCTCGTCCAACATCTGGTTCATCTGACGAGAGATACTTACAGAAGATATCCTCACTCACTGCACCCGCTGCTCCTACTAATTTTCAACATGGCTCACAGGATAGAATCAAGGACATTCTCTTCTGGCTTTCCATTAGAAACCAGGAGGGACCAGTGGTGTCACATGGGTGTGGCCCCCCCCCCCCCCCACACGTCAGCTAGAGGGACCAGTAGTGTCACACGGGTGTGAGCCCCACCCACACATCAGCTGGAGGGACCAGTGGTGTCACATGGGTGTGGCCCCACCCACACGTCAGGAGACACGCCAGGTGTCACGTACAACCTCACACACATTTCGTGGACATCCTTGTGCCTCCCGCCAGCCCGCACGTTCCCGCCTCCCACCGTGCCAGACTCCCTTCCGTTGCCCCACATCCCACCAATTGACCCAATCCACCAGCCCTGCCCTAATGAGGCCCATTCGTCACCACCAACACACCGTCCAGGCTTGGTCTCATCTCTCGTCAACGCGGGAGGGAAGACAGTATTAAAGAGATCATGTGCACCCCGTCTCCATGGTGTAAATGCACACCCATCTCACCCTATACATCACTGGCCCCCAAGCCATTATTTTACGCAAATTTGTCACATTAAATGGCCATACGTGGGATGAGGGACCCTCCCTTGAAACGGAAAGGTGAATATTCCAGTTCGTCAAATGAATGAAAAACAGATTATGGAGAATATTACCCTCGAATGTGAGTTTCTAAGTAAACGCATTTCTTATAGAAATCACTCAAGTTCTGGCATGAAACAGTCGTGAAAAAGAGAATATTAATCCTAGTCGAAAATGAACGTAAAGGGAAACACTCTTTACGTGTTCACTTGAGAATCTGATCACTGAGAAAGATTACAGATTTGAATACATAGTCATCAGATATAACAGATTTCATATCAACAAAATCAAAAGAGACGCTACACTTAGATTCAATACACTTAAATAGAACATTATCATAAACGTAGAGCTTAAGTGAAACTACTTATTTACTTAAGATTAAACCATCATTTCATTTGTATGACCCAAGTATGAAGTAATAACGAGATTTTAGAACTATGACACTGAAAATATTGTCACACTGGAAAGTACAAGTTTGATGCACCCGAAGTGTATATTGTACACCACAGATTACGTCTTTAGTAAGTATGATCGTGAGGGTTGTATTTATCTGTGAATGTTAATGTTAAGTTCACTGTCTGTGTGTGTTGGAGTACGTGCAAAAGATAGATTATAGATAACCTGATGACCCATATGGGCCTAAGTCATCTGTCTATAGCTGAATTGTGTTCAAATGTTCTGTCGCCTCACGTGACTATATAGCTTGCAGCTCCTTCTACCGCTCCTCAACACATCTGGTGTTGATGGTTGAGGCTAGACACGGCATATCCGATGCAAGACGACTTACCAGCACACGTTTCCTCTATCACTTTCCCCCATTGCGTTGCACAAACTCCCCGTCAGCGATCGGGTACCCACTGCCACTAGTATACCTCACCCACGTGATAACCAGTCCACACAGTGGTTTGAGCCGTCTCAGCTAAACGTCGACAAAGAAAATTGATCAACGCAGTTCAGGGGCAAAAGGGATGTCGTACCCAGGAATCGCTGCTGCTCAGATGGTTAGTACAGTGAGTGAGGCCAGTGGACACGATGGTTCAGGTCTTACACATCGTTCGAAGCTCGAATCCCAAACGACCAACACATGTATCGAACTGCTGCCTCAGCGACCAGTCTTAGCCAGAGAGACGGAGCTGAGCAAGACAGTAACGGGCTGAGGGCAGGGGAGCTGAGCAAGACAGTACAGGCTGAGGGCAGGGAGCTGAGCAAGACAGTAACAGGCTGAGGGCAGGGAGCTGAGCAAGACAGTACAGGCTGAGGGCAGGGAGCTGAGCAAGACAGTAACTGGCTGAGGGCAGGGGAGCTGAGCAAGACAGTAACAGGCTGAGGGCAGGGAGCTGAGCAAGACAGTAACGGGCTAAGGACAGGGGAGCTGAGCAAGACAGTAACAGGCTGAGGGCAGGGGAGCTGAGCAAGACAGTAACAGGCTGAGGGCAGGGGAGCTGAGCAAGACAGTAACAAGCTGAGGGCAGGGGAGCTGAGCAAGACAGTAACAGGCTGAGGGCAAGGGAGTAACTAGGGTCTGGCAGTTCCTACCTGTGCACTCCACATATACGTCACTCATTAACAAGGAGGTTATAGCCCTAGAGAGAGAGAGAGAGAGAGAGAGAGAGAGAGAGAGAGAGAGAGAGAGAGAGAGAGAACTGGTTCTTGGGGACATACAGACGCTGCTTTCAGGCAAGGTAGCATCACTCACTATCTCAAGTGGCATCTCCAGGCATAATGCTTCGTCCTCGCATTATACAAAACTACGACTCATTAGTCCACATGTCAGTGAACACACGACAGTCCATTTGTGTTCCTCCTCATGGAAGCATATGTTGTGTTGCAGACATTCTTAAGTCAACTGGAAAAGGATTATTTTGTGAACACTTCATAGCTAGAGACTTGCAATGCATGATTTAACCTTTTTTTTATATTCGCATGCCAGTTTCACATTAAACTACAGAAAGCAGTGTAAGCTTTTCTTAATGGAAGAAAACTCTGGAGAGGTTTGGTATATGAAGATCAATAAGACGTGTCTGACTTTCTCAAGAAAGACAAAGCGTTCGTTGTGCTGGACGTGAAGTTGCTGGAACCCGTTTAGAGGTAATATAAACTCAGTAACTAACAAATCGTCCATGAAATTCTTTGCAAAGTGGGATTAGATCCTAATCTGATCGTCTGGATGATGTACATTTGGCTGAAATAATGATGCTAGAATTCAAATTCTAAATCAGACTCTTCGGCTCTGTGTTCTGAGGAGGCGAAAGACTGTATTGGTCGTGTGTTGATTGACAAATGGATTAGCTATTTGTTTTGGGGGGAATGTTGTCTTTATTTCATCACATTTGTATGATTTTGTTTTTAGCAATTGCATGTGCATTAAAACCACAGACTCAATAACCTCATAAAAAGGTGGGCGAAACCATTTACAACAATCGTAACAAGACTAGCCAATCCATAAACTGATTCTCCTTAGTAATCATTATCATCATTATCATCATTATCATCATTATTATCAACCATGGACAACTTATCCCAAATTCCCCAAGTCAATCATGGCAACTTTTAACATTTACAAACCGCGTGTGATGCAGACCGAACGAACGAACCACGTTCGAAGCAACGGTGAGACTTGGGAGTACAATTTAGAGAGAGAATGGAAAGTAGCTTTCCTTTCCTATTAACACCAGCTACTGCTGCCACCTAGCGGTTGTTGGTCAAGCGAAGTACGCGTTCTCTCTCGCATACGGTCGGCCTGCGGGACCCTGGCAGCTTCGATCGCCTGAAGACCAAATGACCAACCAACCAGCCGACCGACCAGTTCGTTTCACTTCTCTGGAAACCTACATCTCCTTCCCTCTCCCACGCCTCTCCTCCACCCGCCTCTCCTCCACCGCCAGTGAGGACGACAGAAGAATCCCACGTCTTACAGAAGCCCAAGATGAGAGAGACACGATACACAAGACCTCAAACTCACGCTGTTAATTCCCCGCATTTTACAGCTCACGATTCTTCATGTTAGGAAATTTAAGGAAGTTAAACTCCATGGCGAATGGACGGGTTGCACACGACACCCCGGAACTGCTGGTTAACGTCGGGCAGCTGTGACTATTCAAACGAGGCATCTTAGTCCTCCTCTCCGTAAGACTCCTCACCATAGTGCATGGTAACAACCCTTCGTCGCTCTTTTCCTGCTTCTGCTCTCTCAACCACGCTCTTTTTATTTCCACACATCTCTCTTACCTTTACATTACTTACTCGCGGGTAATGTGCCGGAGTGGTGAGTGTGGAGTCTTGTGCTGCACGACCCCTGTATCCGTCACTACACACTAGGGAATTAGGGCACCGCTGCCCTCATCCATCTTATACTTGTATCAGAGAGCAGTGTCTTCTGTTCTCTGTCTGTCCCACGTACTCCCACGTGCCTCTTATAATGGTAACCATAGTTGTTAATTAACAGAAACGAAGGTTAAGATTGTGTTAACAATATGGCAGTTTCGTGGACACAATTAAGTCGGGCATGAGCGGATGTCCTTCAACCAGAAGGCCGTGGCGCAGCCTCCGCGCGCCAAAGGGGTCGGACGCGTCCTGGTGTTACGTAAGCCACCATAGTCTTGTGGGTCCTCGTCCGCCGCCGACAACCCCTTCAGGAAACCGTCACGGGACCCCCAAGGGCTACGTATAACTCCCTTTATGTACAGTGTGGATACGTGAATACTGTGTGTCTTCTGCAGATGGTTGATGTACTTCGAAGACTGTGTCTCTCTCGCTTTCGCACTTCTAGGTTTGCGTTCCTTCAGGATATCTTTGTTTCGTCATGGTTCAGATGCGAAACATTTCAATGTATCTGTCCTCTGAAGCGTATACAATCACCGGGTTGCTTGCGTTGAAGCGTATACAATCACCGGGTTGCTTGCGCTGAACGCCACCCATCCAGTAGACGGACAGGAGCGCACATATACATGCGCTGAAATGCCATGGTGGACCAGGGTACCATGTATGTGGGCCAGACGTCCTGGTCCCTGCCCCTTTGGGCGTGGGTCGCCAGAGGCGTGGTGGTGCTGGTGAGAGAGAGAGAAGAGGATGCAGTAGTTCGCTGGCGGATACAGAGGCTGGCGGTCGGTCCCGCCCTCAGCCAACACGCCACTACGAGTTGTTCGCTCGCTACCTACAACACTACACACTTGTACCTCCCAAACCCTCTGGACTACGAGTATGTACATGTTGCAATACCTCCGTAAAAGAAATACAAAATCCTCAACTGAAAATCTTAATTTCAGACGAAATTGATCTGAAATTAGTCTGTATTTCTGTCAAAAACAGAACCAGCCTCCACTGCCACTATACCTTTATCTGCACACTGTATCCTGCCACACACACACACACACACACACACACACACACACACACACACACACACACTGTTGTACAGGTACAGTATGTGTCCTCCCAATAGATAAGGCTAAGGACAATTGTGCGACTCCTTGCTTCCCCCATCCCACTAACGCGCCTCCTCCACTCCCACCCACACCATGTTGCTATACTGACGATTGTACTATGACTTTACCCTACCCCTCAGTGGTCTGGAGGACAGATGTTGGGTGGCTGGCCTTGGGGCAGGTGTCTGGAGGTCAGGAGGACAGATATTGGGTGGGCTGGCCTTGGGGCAGGTGTCTGGAGGTCAGGAGGACAGATGTTGAGTGGCTAGCCTTAGGGCAGGTATCTGGAGGTCAGGAGGACAGATGTTGAGTGGCTAGCCTTGGGGCAGGTGTCTGGAGGTCAGGAGGACAGATGTTGAGTGGCTAGCCTTAGGGCAGGTGTCTAGAGATCAGGAGGACAGATGTTGAGTGCAAATCATGGCCATGAACCTCAAAGGGGATGTATATTTCATTCGTATGAACGAGGGTATTTCATATATTAGATCAGACCTACACACTCGACACCTGGGGCGCTGCCGTGCACTGCCTCCCTCAGTGAGGCGCGATGGTCCTCCTCCGGGAGACTGCGACGACTCCGTTCCATACGGGGCAGAGGAAGGGAGAAGCGGGTGAACTGGCTGACAAAACCCCCACCTGTAGCCCTAAGGGCATCCTGCAGCCCTGAGCACATCCTGCAGCCCTGAGCACATCCTGCTGACCTGGCCACATCCTGCAGCAGATCTGAGTACAACCTACAGGCCTGAGCACAACCTACAGGCCTGAGCATGACCTACAAGCCTGAGCACAACCTACAGGCCTGAGCACAACCTACAGGCCTGAGCACAACCTACAGGCCTGAGCACAACCTACAAGCCTGAGCATAACCTACAGGCCTGAGCACAACCTACAGGCCTGAGCACAACCTACAGGCCTGAGCACGACCTACAGGCCTGAGCACAACCTACAGGCCTGAGCACAACCTACAGGCCTGAGCATAACCTACAGGCCTGAGCACAACCTACAGGCCTGAGCACAACCTACAGGCCTGAGCACAACCTACAGGCCTGAGCATAACCTACAGGCCTGAGCACAACCTACAGGCCTGAGCATAACCTACAGGCCTGAGCACAACCTACAGGCCTGAGCACAACCTACAGGCCTGAGCATAACCTACAGGCCTGAGCACCCTGCAGACCTGAGCACCCTGCAGACACTGCACGTGTTCAATTTATAAACAACATAAACACAGGAGGGACGCCCCTCGTCGCGTCTGGAGATGATTTTCTCGGATTGGTGGAAGGAAGGAAGGTTATCAAGGGGCGCCATTACGCCTCCGCAACCTCACGAACCACCACAGATGGCAGGGCAGGGCAGGACAGGGAGTGTCGGAGAGGGGTCAAGGAGGCCAGCTGGTGCAGGTGGAGCGCGAGGTAGGAGCAAGTGGAAGGGAACGGCTGGGTAGGGCAGGGAGTGTAGACCCACAATCACGCCAGCCTCTGGGTGAAAGTGGGATGGCACTGCAGCTCCTCCCTGCTAGCCAGGGCGCGTTCCCTTGAGGAGGTGGTATAGAATGAGACTTAAGTTGTCCCGTGTCGACTACGGTGGACAAGTATGAGAACTGAGCTTGCCTCTCCCACTAACTTAAATCCAAGATTGCCACCCAGTGTCTCAGAAACCCTTCTGCGTCCGCCCTCACTCTTGCGCGACATCCTCTACACGTCATAACGACCCACACCTCCGTCCACTGTCGTTCATCAAGCTATCGCACGCCGCTCGAATTGAGACACTCCCAGCTACGACCGGTGTGTGAGCTAATACCAGTAGATCATACAGTAATATTCGGATACCCTTGGCACAGCTGACCTCTCCATACTGAGTGTGTATACTGTCATAAGGTTCAGCTCAGTCCTCGTACCTTACAGGGACTAATATGGGAACATCTATATAATGTGATTATTACCGTGTCTGACAATACACTGCGTGTCTACACTGATGGTTCCTTGAGGGAAAACGGTATGGTCTACGTTGCCTATGCTGTTTACAGCAATAACCACCTTATTCATTCTCAGCAAGAAAGGAAACACTTAGTTCTTGGTCCAGTTCTGTCCACTGCGAAGTGTATAGCATTCTCATGACCCTGACGTATCTCGTGCAGTTTCGTGTCCTCGCTGTAATCCTCTCTGACCACAAACCAGCTCTTACAACGCCGTCCGGGGCGGCGCTCTGCTTACAACGCCGTCCGGGGGCAGCGCTCTGCTTACAACGCCGTCCGGGGGCAGTGCTCTGCTTACAACGCTGTCCGGGGGCAGTGCTCTGCTGGAGGCAGATCACAGTGACCTACACACGCAGTTCCTATGGACGCCCTCACATATCTGGTATAAGCTCCATGACCAAGTACATGATCTCACTCCACACGCCTGTTTGCTCTCTGTACCCTGTACCAGGCTGACCTGCAGGTACTGTGTGAGGGAAGTACTAGTGTCCTGGTGATGTATGAGGACCAAGCTGACCTGCAGGTACTGTGTGAGGGAAGTACTAGTGTTCTGGTGATGTATGAGGACCAGGCTGACCTGCAGGTACTGTGTTAGGGAAGTACTAGTGTCCTGGTGATGTATGAGGACCAGGCTGACCTGCAGGCACTGTGTGAGGGAAGTACTAGTGTCCTGGTGATGTATGAGGACCAAGCTGACCTGCAGGTACTGTGTGAGGGAAGTACTAGTATCCTAGTGATGTATGAGGACCAGGCTGACCTGCAGGTACTGTGTTAGGGAAGTAGTAGTGTCCTGGTGATGTATGAGGACCAGGCTGACCTGCAGGTACTGGAGCATCAACATCTGATACCTGGACATTCCAGACTGTCGACAATGCTGATGATGTCTGTGAGTCTTGCTGGGGAGGGAAGCCATTATGTAAACGTTGAACTGGTACATGGGAGGCTCGCGTGCAAGAACTGGTTTACTTCGGTCCGCTACATAACGTGCCACACACACACACACACACACACACATCATCGCACTAAGCCCTCATCCTTGTACCCAGCTGCACTTGTGGTTCATAGATACGTGAGTTCACATTGTGGTATTGTGGCAACTTACATCGTACACAGACGCACACCCAGGTACAGACGCACACACACAAATAAAGAGTATACATATACGTTTATCCTGTTACCGGACTCTGCCTACTGCTCCAAGTTACACCGTTGGTGAAAAGTTACCTTTGGCGAGGTTGTATTTCGTCAAAGACTTTCTCTCACTTCAAAGGAGCCTACATTTCCCTGTTACTGGAAGTAGCGCAGCCTTAGGTTCCAAAAGCCTTTAGAAAGGTCCTGGGATAATTATGAACGAATAAATGAATCAAATAAATATGACCTTATGACAACCCATCCAGGTGCTTCTGCAGCTTTAAGGCTGCGCTACACTCAGTAGCAGGGACAGGATAGACTCCTTTTAAACGAAAAGTTCTCAAGTGTGTGAATGGCGTGTGTCATGTGGACGGTGGGGTGTGACGTGTCAGGTCTGACCCCCCCCCCACCAGGCAAACCCCCAACCCCACCCCGGCACCCCCCCCCCAGACCACTCCCCCCTTTCCTTGACAGTTCACAAAGCCACTCACTCCCCTCACCCAACCCCAGCCCACTTCCCACCTCTCCATCTCAGGGGATTCGTATGTGATAGGCATATAGAAAATAAATTGAAGGTAAAATCTCACTTTAGTGGGAGGAGTTTATACAATTTTATTTAACATGTAATCTTTCTATTCATGTGGCACGACATGTTTCGTGGAGACAATCCACCTCATCATCAGGTGCCAGTACTTAAAGTTATTCAAACCCCAACATCATGACACACCCAGTTACCCATGTCAACCCCCCGCCACCTGACCCCCCTTAATCACTCTCCCTTACAAGGGTTACGACCAGACAAAGCAGACAGTGCTTGGCCTATAAGGATTGGTGTTGGACGGCGGGAATCAAGTGTGATGTTGGGATTTAAGTAACTTTGTTAAGTACTGGCACCTGATGATGAGGTGGATTGTCTCTACGAAACATGTCGTGCCACATGAATAGAAAAATGACATGTTAAAGAAAATTGTATAAACTCCTACTTAGCTAAGCTGTGGTTTAGGATTTTTTACTTATATATATATATATATATATATATATATATATATATATATATATATATATATATATATATATATATATATTCTGCTTCACCGTTTTCCGGGTAGCGAGGTAGGTCCAGCAACAGGCAATGAAAGGCCTCATTCCTCCACATCCGCTCCCTCGCCATCAAGCACAGTGACTGAAACCAGAGCCCATCTTTCCACAGCCAAGCCCGTGGCTACCCAGACCACTCCGTATATTCCCCTCCTTAGGTCAATGACAGCACGTCGCCCCTTGTATAGGACATCATTCCAACTCGCTCTATCCCAAGAGCGACCCCACCCTCCGGCATGTCCAGTCCCTGATAACGCTGAGCCTCTGTCATTCCATCCTTCTGTCCTCTCCTCTTAGTCAATCTCTCTTCACTCATCCTCTCCATATGGCCATCACATTTCTGCGCACCACGTTAAGCTCTTTCAGTCGTGCTTAGCTTAATACTAGGTTACGATTGGGTACTTTTTTATTTCTTGTATACGTGTTTAAATCCCATAGAGTTGTCCTTGATCTGGGATGTTGACGCATGAGGAAGGGTAGTGAGTGTTGAGTTTAAGGAAATGAGGTCACTGTTAAATGGGATTCATTAGAGAAGGGTATGAGTCAAGAGAAGGGTACGAGAGATGTAAATGAGGGCAAGTGAGAAATGGGCAGAGATGGCCCCGTTGAAGTTCAAAAAGATTGAGTAAATCCCCTGCAAGGAGAAGACTAATGGAAAAATAACAACTGAACCAACAGAGAGCAGGACTAAAGAGAGTGGGTGGGAAGGTGGTTACAGGTAAAACAGATGATAGGGAAGGGGATGTGGTGAGACTGGAACGAGGTGAAATACAGAATGAGAGAGTCATGAAGAATAGGTTGGTGAAAAGAAAGGAGATAGTGAAACCCTTGCATGAGAGGCTATGTGGCAAGACAAGTCAAGAATGGATTAGACATTTAACTAGGGTCCTCCAGAAAGGGGATGACGAAGTTGCCCACCGATTAGTCAGGATGGTCAAATGTGAGGTGTCAGAGGACTGGAGAGGCGCAAGGATAAAGAGAAGAGGGAAAGGAAAATGACTGTTCGAGTTACAGAGGTAAAGCGCTGTTGGTTATGTCTGGTAGAGTGTATGGGGAAGTGATGACTGAAGGGAGTGGTGGTGTGCACTGAACACCTGATTTGGGGGGAGCAATGTTGTTTTGGGAGAGGTACAGTATGTGTTGACAACCGTGGGCTTTGAATGATGTGAGTGAGAAATATGTGGAGAGAAATTTGTATGTGGCATTTGTGGATTCAGAGGACGCGTATCATAGGCCTGACAGAGATCAGTGTGGAGGGTGTTGTGGATGTATAGAG
Source organism: Panulirus ornatus (assembly GCF_036320965.1). Taxonomy (NCBI): domain Eukaryota; kingdom Metazoa; phylum Arthropoda; class Malacostraca; order Decapoda; family Palinuridae; genus Panulirus; species Panulirus ornatus. The sequence continues at coordinate 8,460,732 of NC_092289.1, read as the reverse complement.
TGAATGGAAATTTACGAACTACAGACCAGGAGAGTGAGAGGCATGCACGAGCAAGAAGTGAGGATGTCGAATTGTTTTCGTTGAAGGTGGATCTGCGTGAAGGGTTTGTGATGACACGTTGGCTGTTCGGTCTATTTATGCACAGATCAGTGAAGGAGGTGTATGCAAGGGTCTTGAAGCAAGCAAGGTTTGGACAAGTTATTGTCAGTGTTGTTCGAGAGCCATACAGCTACCCAGGTCAACCCCCGCCACGTGACCCCCCCCCCCCCACTCCCTCTTTAATCACTCTCCCTTACAACGGTTATGGCCAAACAAAGACAGTACTTGGCCTATAAGGATTGGTGTTGGACGGCGAGAATCAAGTGTGATGTTGAGATTTAAGTAACTTTGTTAAGTACTGGCACCTGATGATGAGGTGGATTGTCTCCACGAAACATGTCGTGCCACATGAATAGAAAAATTACATGTTAAATAAAATTGTATAAACTCCTACTGAGGTGCGATTTCACCTTTATATATGTGTATATATATATATATATATATATATATATATATATATATATATATATATATATATATATATATATATATATATTTTATACTTTGTCGCTGTCTCCCGCGTTTGCGAGGTAGCGCAAGGAAACAGACGAAAGAAATGCCCCCCCCCCCATACACATGTATATACATACGTCCACACACGCAAATATACATACCTACACAGCTTTCCATGGTTTACCCCAGACGCTTCACATGCCTTGATTCAATCCACTGACAGCACGTCAACCCCGGTATACCACATCGCTCCAATTCACTCTATTCCTTGCCCTCCTTTCACCCTCCTGCATGTTCAGGCCCCGATCACACAAAATCTTTTTCACTCCATCTTTCCACCTCCAATTTGGTCTCCCTCTTCTCCTCGTTCCCTCCACCTCCGACACATATATCCTCTTGGTCAATCTTTCCTCACTCATTCTCTCCATGTGCCCAAACCATTTCAAAACACCCTCTTCTGCTCTCTCAACCACGCTCTTTTTATTTCCACACATCTCTCTTACCCTTACGTTACTCACTCGATCAAACCACCTCACACCACACATTGTCCTCAAACATCTCATTTCCAGCACATCCATCCTCCTGCGCACAACTCTATCCATAGCCCACGCCTCGCAACCATACAACATTGTTGGAACCACTATTCCTTCAAACATACCCATTTTTGCTTTCCGAGATAATGTTCTCGACTTCCACACATTCTTCAAGGCCCCCAGAATTTTCGCCCCCTCCCCCACCCTATGATCCACTTCCGCTTCCATGGTTCCATCCGCTGCCAGATCCACTCCCAGATATCTAAAACACTTCACTTCCTCCAGTTTTTCTCCATTCAAACTCACCTCCCAATTGACTTGACCCTCAACCCTACTGTACCTAATAACCTTGCTCTTATTCACATTTACTCTTAACTTTCTTCTTCCACACACTTTACCTTATATATATATATATTTTTTTTTTTTTTGCCGCTGTCTCCCGCGTTTGCGAGGTAGCGCAAGGAAACAGACGAAAGAAATGGCCCAACCCACTCCCATACACATGTATATACATACGTCCACACACGCAAATATACATACCTACACAGCTTTCCATGGTTTACCCCAGACGCTTCACATGCCTTGATTCAATCCACTGACAGCACGTCAACCCCGGTATACCACATCGCTCCAATTCACTCTATTCCTTGCCCTCCTTTCACCCTCCTGCATGTTCAGGCCCCGATCACACAAAATCTTTTTCACTCCATCTTTCCACCTCCAATTTGGTCTCCCTCTTCTCGTTCCCTTCACCTCCGACACATATATCCTCTTGGTCAATCTTTCCTCACTCATTCTCTCCATGTGCCCAAACCATTTCAAAACACCCTCTTCTGCTCTCTCAACCACGCTCTTTTTATTTCCACACATCTCTCTTACCCTTACGTTACTTACTCGATCAAACCACCTCACACCACACATTGTCCTCAAACATCTCATTTCCAGCACATCCATCCTCCTGCGCACAACTCTATCCATAGCCCACGCCTCGCAACCATACAACATTGTTGGAACCACTATTCCTTCAAACATACCCATTTTTGCTTTCCGAGATAATGTTCTCGACTTCCACACATTCTTCAAGGCCCCCAGAATTTTCGCCCCCTCCCCCACCCTATGATCCACTTCCGCTTCCATGGTTCCATCCGCTGCCAGATCCACTCCCAGATATCTAAAACACTTCACTTCCTCCAGTTTTTCTCCATTCAAACTCACCTCCCAATTGACTTGACCCTCAACCCTACTGTACCTAATAATATATATATATATATATATATATATATATGCAGGTGTGTGTGTGTGTGCAACAAGACGTGGTGTGGTTTAATAATAGAATGAACCGGATCAGTGTGTGCCTCTCCCCCACCCCTTCCCCTCCCCCCAGCCTGGGTGAATGACTCGATCACTGTTGCCATGCTCCTCTCCGTCACTCCTCCCCACCTTCCACTCCTGCCCAACTATCCTCCCCCGCTTCTCCTCACTCATCTCCCCTCCTCCTTACTGCCATGCCTCTCCTCCTCACCCACCTTATTAAAAAGGGAAGCAAATATCCTCATTTGATGACCAACGTAAGATGACCGAGTGTTGGGTTTCATCGTCAGAAATATCAAAACATAAGAAGGAGGTTACGATACTAACTTTACGACGCCCTGGCCACCACACCTGACCAGAGACGTAGAAACACTAGAACAAATTCAGAGAAGAGCATCTCAACTCATTCCATCACTCAGCTGTAAGTCTTATTTAAGATATCTACAATTATTCCGTCAACTTGGTGACTATTTCTTCCTATTAGTCAGAGGTTCAACGGCCAGAACCAACAGGTGTGATATGAAAAGGAACATGGGACAGGAACTGGAGCAAAAGTTACTTAAGTAGTTCATTCACATATATGATCAGTACATACACCTATCTTCAGGGGGGAAAAGATTATATATATATATATATATATATATATATATATATATATATATATATATATATATATATATATATATATATATATATATTTTCAAACTATTCGCCATTTCCCGCATCAGCAAGGTAGCATTAAGAACAGAGGACTGGGCCTCTGAGGGAACATCCTCACCTGGCCCCCTTCTCTGTTCCTTCTTTTGGAAAATTAAAAGAAAAAAAAAAAAAAATATATATATATATATATATATATATATATATATATATATATGTGTGTGTGTGTGTGTGTGTGTGTGTGTGTGTGTGTGTGTTCACCATTGCTTTCCATCGCGTGTTTGAGCCTGCTGACACAGAGAACCGCGCAACATTCAAAGAATGCAACTTGTCTCGTTCCCACTTTCCTATAAAACATCCATGGTAGCATATTCTCTCTATACAACAAGGTCTTTCTATTTCGTCTTCTTATTTTTCCTATTGGCTCTTGTGCCGAAGGGCTTGGTGGATGGGGCGGCGCCTTTTGCTCTACCAGCTTCTCTCTACGCTATAACCCAAGGACAATCTACCTTTCCCATGTCCACCTCACCCTCTTTCCCTCCATGGCCACCTGGGCCTCGGTCCTACACGGCTGCCCATCACTCAGGCAAACGCTGCCTCACACTTGACATCTTCCATCCATAAGAATCTCAAAATCTTATACATGAAGCATTCGCCTTAGGAACCATCTTAATCACCTCATACTTTTTGGAATACATGATTGAACACCGCTCACTAGCTTGTTTTAGTGCCACATCTTGTAGTCACTTTGATTACATCATTTCATGGAACTCTATTTAGGTTATTGCACTAAATCTTTACAGTAATTTCATTGGGTGGGTGTGGCACTGTATGAGGTCACCAAACACATCTGGTCAACCATGCAGTTCTACGTAGAGTGTAGAGTTTGATGCGTCTGGCTGTTGGTGGAGGCAACTGGTCCCTTTTTCCTTCAGGGATTCCCAGTATTACCATCTCCCAGGGGTACCTAAGACGTCATCTAGTATTCGGGACGTCTCCCTGCCTGAGGGAGATGAAGGTACGGTGACCATCTCTGGCCACCACGAAGTGTTGCCATCCATCAAGCACCTCTTCCAGCAGCTCTCCCTGTGCTTCGTCTTGTTGTCCTCTTTTCCCATGTCATTCTGAGGATATTATGAAGCCGTTCTTAGAAACCTGGAAACCTGGTGATCTGGTCGGAGTACCTGCGTTCCTTCTTTCACCAGGGTGTTCCTCCCTCATCGCTCCATATTC
>NC_092289.1:8408946-8448946 GCF_036320965.1 Panulirus ornatus | reverse complement strand
CTTCCGTTCTATGCTGTCCAAAATTATTTGATGAACATTAAGTGATACATGTAAAAAAAAAAACTTGTATCACTAAATTTACTCTTCCGTTCTGTGCTATTTCAGTGTTCCTTTGTCCAAAATTTCCTGACACTTAAAATTGTGTGTTATTGTGGGTTGTTCTTCTGTGTCTTCTCTTTCCTCCTTCGTTATCGTGTGTATCCCGCCCGACACATCAGGTCAGACCTTACCTCCTTCATACCTCTGATCTCCACCACTACAACATCGCTCTGTCATCCCTCCTGCATCGCCTTTTGCCCTACAGTGTTGTGGTTTACTGTGGAACCTCCTGGCTACATGTGTCTGTATCACACCTGCCCCTTAATGGACATCTTGGCATCAAAGATGGTGTTTTTTTCTTTATTTGTAAGTCAGTTGACTCTTAGCAGCGTCTCCAATTAGCCTTCCTCCTTCTGAAGTGAAGGTTATATGTGAAGATGTAATCCTGTTGCCTTGATCATTGGCTATGATCTCCAAACTTCCATTTTGGAAAGACACCAACACAGGGGTAGGTAGTTCCAAGATCTCTTTCGATAACCATTCTTACATCTTCCTTTATTTTTTTATTCTTTTTAGCAATCACTACTGCCATTACAGCCACGAGGGATAACACTGTCCAACTCCTCTTTGTTTCTCGTATCTCAGAATTGGCATCGGGCATGTCTGTGGCCGCCGGTACGTCTTTTCACGAACAATTCTTCCTTCTAACTCTTCCTCTCTGGGTGGAATGTCGTCTTATTCTAGTCTGGGAATCGTAACCGACTCACAGCTACGTGTTCACTACTTCATCACTGTTTTTAATTTTGGCGCGACCCAGTTGCTCAGCTGAACCCTCAAGTGTTTTGTTGTGAACCTCCGAATTTCAGGGTTCATCTGAAAGTCTCGCTCTTGGCCAGTATATACCGAGTCTGAATACTATGACATTGCGTAGACCCTCTACTATTAGAAGCCATGTACTTCCCTGATTCTTTGATCTCGAACATTAGATATCTCAACTTTCTGAAGTTCGAGAAACTGGTCTATGAAGAGGAGCTCACACTGTCAGGTCATTTGAGCTGAAGAAAGACGTTAAGTACCCTGAGGGAACGCGGTTAAGTGCCTAACTGAACCTTAAGAACAAAGTTAAGGGTCAGTAGTCATAAGGGAGAAGGTCTGCAAACCCTACAGTTAAGTTCGTTATACGAAACCTTATTTACTGTGACATGAAATTTCCAGTACTGGCAGGTCAGCTGTGTTCTGTCTGTGCTGGGGATGAGTTTGGCTCACAGTATTTCCGCAGCTTCTCTGTGCCCTTAGCATGTAAAGTGGTGGCACAGTAGCCCGGTGCTGGAGAAGTCTTCGGCTGTTGTCTGTCAAGTAAAGGCTTCATAAGGCTTCATCCCAGGGTTTCCAGAGGACACCAGGTTGCAGGGAGCGTTGAGGAGTGAGGCGCCGACGTGCAGTGGGTAACGAAGCGACCTTCTCCTTCGTCTCCTACAATAAGTCAGATTGACAGACCTTCTGGCGCGGTGAGGCCAAGTGCAAAGGCTCCCCCGACGGAGTCGTTAGTACCAGACTCATCATTGCAGGCTGTGGGGAATGCTACTGACGAAGGGGATGAGAAGTGAGGCGCCGACGTGCAGTGGAGTAACGGAGCGACCTTCTCCTTCGTCTCCTACAACAAGTCAGATTGACAGACCTTCTGGCGCGGTGAGGCCAAGTGCAAAGCCTCCCCCGACGGAGTCGTTAGTACCAGGCTCATCATTGCAGGCTGTGGGGAATGCTACTGACGAAGGGGAGAGGAGGCGGGGATGGGGTTCGTGATCCCATCCCTAGCACAGCCAGCTGGAGGAGGTACGGCCATACATGGTTCTGCGCACCAAGTGGCCGGGGGCAAGATACACCTCCCTCTCATACAGGATGCGCGTCACGGTGCCCACAGTACTGCTCGTGTGTGCCATGTCGCCACCAGTCACATTACGCAGGCAAAGACCAGAGGCGATTCTGCTGAAGTACTGCCAGTTTCTTCGTTGTTTCAGAGATAAACTGAACATTATAACGCCACTCTCACTTCAGTTCACTCTCGACAATCGATAAATCATTTTGTTTTTATTTTTTTTTTTTTGTTTACAGGCGGGAGGTAAGGTCATGAACTTACGTGAAGCATTTCTTAACCTGCAACCTGAGCTGTTTACATGGGCTGGTCTGCGCCTGAATGAAGAGGCTGCTGCGCACTTTGGCAGGCGTCTCAGTGAGTCAACACGTGTGTCTTGCTCAAAAGTTTTGCAGGCCGTGTGTGTGTGTGTGTGTGTGTGTGTGTGTGTGTGTGTGTGTGTGTGTGTGTCGTTGGCTCGTTTCCCGTCTCTATAATTAGTTCTCTCGTAACAATTCTTCGTGTCTTAGAACATGTATGTAACTGCACGGAGTATGTAAGTGGAGTGATCCCACTGTCGCTCCAGGACGCCCTGACTTGGTGGCAGGTCACAGCAGGTGGTAGGTCACAGCAGGTGGCAGGTCACAGCAGGTGACCTCACTTGACCTAGTGATCCCCAGAGACATGAGTTTGGTAGCCCAGCCCTCGGGGGCGGGAGCCGCCCCTGTGGTATCACCCCGTGACCTCCATTCTCGATATTCCGCAGTGGCAGATCACAAGATGGAAAGAGAGAGAGAGAGAGAGAGAGAGAGAGAGAGAGAGAGAGAGAGAGAGAGAGAGAGAGAGAGATCAGAGCCTTCGGCCTTGATGACCTGACCTTCCTCTGGTTTTTGCTGGTGACCTCGGCAGATTTATTGTGGCAACTGAATGGAAACTTCAATAGAAAACAATGTTAGGATTAGTTTAAATGCCTCTAGTAAGGATTAGTTTAAATGCCTCTAGTAAGGATTAGTTTAAATGCCTGTAGTAAGGATTAGTTCAAATGCCTGTAGTAAGGATTAGTTTGCCTGTAGTAAGGATTAGTTTAAATGCCTCTAGTAAGGATTAGTTTAAATGCCTGTAGTAAGGATTAGTTCGAATGCCTGTAGTAAGGATTAGTTCAAATGCCTGTAGTAAGGATTAGTTTAAATGCCTCTAGTAAGGATTAGTTTAAATGCCTGTAGTAAGGATTAGTTTAAATGCCTCTAGTAAGGATTAGTTTAAATGCCTCTAGTAAGGATTAGTTTAAATGCCTCTAGTAAGGATTAGTTTAAATGCCTGTAGTAAGGATTAGTTTAAATGCCTCTAGTAAGGATTAGTTTAAATGCCTCTAGTAAGGATTAGTTTAAATGCCTGTAGTAAGGATTAGTTTAAATGCCCTGTAGTACAGACACAGCAGGTAGACAAAAGACGTTATGACCACTGAGCAGAATTTTGTAATGAGCGCCATTCGATTATTGTGGGAGATTCGTAACACACTAGGATCTAAGTGGAGAGAATCCCTTTCCAGTGGCTCCGGGTGCGAGCTCACCGTCAGCCTGCAGGGTGGTGCTTCAGTCCAATTGCTTACGGGGTGAACTCATACAGACATATTCGTGAGATTGGAATTAGAGACATTGTTTGGTACGAGTGATTACCGACAGTTCACTTTTGAGGAACCTTTCGTCCTTCCTTGTAATGCTAGCCAGCAAAAAAGTCGTGAAAAAAATACCTGATTTTTTATTGTAAATCTCAGATTTTCACATTGTTTTTAACAGGAAAAGCTGGGATGATATTTTCAGTGAAACCATATGGACGTAGCTTGAAAAAGCTTCAGTAACACATTCAAAGTAGTAGAGGGGCCATAAGTGCCATTGTGTAGCAAACAGTCATTTTTTCCGAAGCTAAGTCAAAATGGTGGAGCAGTCAGATAAAGAACTGTATGATGACTTTAGAAAATAACACTTAAAAAACTTGGAAAGAACAATAACCAACATAATAGACTAAGTTACGCAACTTATATGATGAAGCTAAATACTTATGTCAAAGTAAACCTCGATATGAAACATATATTGCGAGAAGTAACATAGGACACCAGAAAGGATCGTATAGTTATGTTCAGTGCAGGATAATCATTACTCAGGTGATTAATCCATTAATCACAGTGAACTGTAACTTGATTCAAGGCAATGAAGCCCCAGCAAGGGTCTTCAGTGATATTCTTCATCCACATTTCCATGTGAAAATACAGCTCATGCCTCAGACCCAGACCCGTTGCTGGGAGGGAAAAACTTTTGTAAAATATTGATAGACGCATTCAAGATATATTGTCAGAATTAGATGGAATGAAAACAGAGAAACCGAACAGACCTTCAAAAGTTTTTTGTTGCAGAACAATGAAAATACGAAAAGTGATACACTCACGCCCTTGGCTGCTCTGTTCCGTCAGCCACGTACTACTGGAAAAGATCCAGTGGACTGGAAGTCTACCAAGGTAACATAAGTATCTAAAATAGAAATGGTAATTCGCTTATTGCCCGGAGTTGGTAAGTTAATAGAGACCACACTTCGAGACCCAACTACAAATCATTTAAGATACCATTTAATCAATTATCCTCAGGATGGTTTTCGACGGAAATGTTCATGCCTGACAAACCTGTTTGATGTCTATAACACTATAAACAAGATGTCTGATGCAGGTAAAGCTGTTCATATCGTCTGTTCAGATTCTCAGAAGGCATTTGAACAGTCGCATCGAAAATTACCAGCAAATGTTAAGTTATATGGTATAGATGACCCCTCACTGACAGGCCAGAGAGCTTAATTGCTGTTTAATGCCCAAGCTTCTGCTTACTTGCTTAAGCTTCTGCCTACTTGGTCAAGCTTTTGCTTACTTGCTCAAGCTTCTGCCTACTTGCTCAAGCTTCTGCCTACTTGCTCAAGCTTTTGTTTACTTGCTCAAGCTTCTGCCTACTTGGTCAAGCTTTTGTTTACTTGCTCAAGCTTCTGCCTACTTGCTCAAGCTTCTGCCTACTTGGTCAAGCTTTTGTTTACTTGCTCAAGCTTCTGCCTACTTGGTCAAGCTTTTGTTTACTTGCTCAAGCTTCTGCCTACTTGGTCAAGCTTTTGTTTACTTGCTCAAGCTTCTGCCTACTTGGTCAAGCTTTAGTTTACTTGCTCAAGCTTCTGCCTACTTGGTCAAGCTTTAGTTTACTTGCTCAAGCTTCTGCCTACTTGGTCACGCTTTAGTTTACTTGCTCAAGCTTCTGCCTACTTGGTCAAGCTTTAGTTTACTTGCTCAAGCTTCTGCCTACTTGGTCAAGCTTTTGTTTACTTGCTCAAGCTTCTGCCTACTTGGTCAAGCTTTTGTTTACTTGCTCAAGCTTCTGCCTACTTGGTCAAGCTTTTGTTTACTTGCTCAAGCTTCTGCCTACTTGGTCAAGCTTTTATTTACTTGCTCAAGCTTCTGCCTACTTGGTCAAGCTTTTGTTTACTTGCCCAAGCTTCTGCCTACTTGGTCAAGCTTTTGTTTACTTGCCCAAGCTTCTGCCTACTTGGTCAAGCTTTAGTTTACTTGCTCAAGCTTCTGCCTACTTGGTCAAGCTTTAGTTTACTTGCCCAAGCTTCTGCCTACTTGGTCAAGCTTTTGTTTACTTGCTCAAGCTTCTGCCTACTTGGTCAAGCTTCTGCTTACTTGCTCAAGCTTCTGCCTACTTGGTCAAGCTTTAGTTTACTTGCTGAAGCTTTTGCCTACTTGGTCAAGCTTTAGTTTACTTGCTCAAGCTTTTGCCTACTTGGTCAAGCTTCTGCTTACTTGCCCAAGCTTCTGCCTACTTGGTCAAGCTTTTGTTTACTTGCTCAAGCTTTTGCCTACTTGGTCAAGCTTCTGCTTAGTTGCTCAAGCTTCTGCCTGCTTGCTCAAGCTTTTGTTTACTTGCTCAAGCTTCTACCTGCTTGCTCAAGCTTTTGTTTACTTGCTCAAGCTTCTGGATGATGCTCATCTTGGGAACCAAAAATGAAGGTTGTACCCAGATAACTGAGAAGCTGGCAAGTTAGTTAACACGGTTGCCTGTTGGTAAATGAAGTTGCTTTCATACTTCGCTCTTACACTCCTTTATCCATTTTCTCTATTTCCTAAACTTCTTTATTCAATTAATCACATTATCTCCTAAGAAATCCGTCTTTAGAAAATGGTCACCAAGGATTTCAGCGCATCATAATGGGCACCTGTGATCCGTAGTGTATGGTCGACACCTCAACCCGTATTTATAACCAGTGGTCACACCACACCTCCTCACGTTGCCCCAGTGCAAGGTTGAGAACCACTGTATACAGGGTCTACCTTGGTGTACCCTCCCTGCTCATGACGTATACAGTGGTCTTCAGGGTAGGAGGCAGGAGACCGTTTGAATCTTGAGTTGAGAATGCATTGTTTGGCTGCTGTCGAACCCCCAGTTACTGTTGTGTGTGTGTGTGTGTGTCGAACCCTAGTTACTGGTGTGTATGTGTGTTGAACCCCAGTTACTGGTGTGTATGTGTGTTGAACCCCAGTTACTGGCGTGTATGTGTGTGTGTGTGTGTGTGTCGAACCCCCAGGTACTGGTGTATATATGTGTGTTGAACCCCAGTTACTGGTGTGTGTGTGTGTGTGTGTGTGTGTGTGTGCCGGAGTCCAGCCCTGGGTACACTAGGGATGTGACGCGGTCGCTAACACCAGATAACGAGACTTGCATAATAGTAGCGAACACGTCGCACAGGAGAGGGCGTCCTGCGCCTCGCCGTTTCCTCTCTCTCGTGTGTCCTGCGCCTCGCCGTTTCCTCTCTCTCGTGTGTCCTGCGCCTCGACCGTTTCCTCTCTCTCGTGTGTCCTGCGCCTCGCCGTTTCCTCTCTCGTGTGTCCTGCGCCTCGCCGTTTCCTCTCTCTCGTGTGTCCTGCGCCTCGCCGTTTCCTCTCTCGTGTGTCCTGCGCCTCGCCGTTTCCTCTCTCTCGTGTGTCCTGCAGATGTATGTGTGTGTGTGTGTGTGTGTGTGTGTGTGTGAGGCTCCACATGTACTGGCTGGGGTGCCCGGCCTCGCACCTGGGGCAGCCTTGGTTGACCTTTATAAAGGCCAGGTTGTGTTGCCCTTGACTCCCGCCTCCGCCGCCGTGGGGTAGTGGTTAGTGTTGCCCACCATGACGCATTCGCGGGCCCGCCCGAGGTCGAGCGTAGAGGTTCGAATCGTGGTTACGGCAGTCTGTCCGCAGTGAACCCAGCTGTTCATCCTCCCATGTGTTGGTTGATAAACTGGGTGCTTTGCTTAGGCAAAGGTATATATATATATATATATATATATATATATATATATATATATATATATATATATATATATGTATATATGTTTTTTTTTTTCATACTATTCGCCATTTCCCGCGATAGCGAGGTAGGGTTAAGAACAGAGGACTGGGCCTTTGAGGGAATATCCTCACCTGGCCCCCTTCTCTGTTCCTTCTTTTGGAAAATTAAAAAAGAAAGAAAAACAAAGAGAGGGGAGGATTTCCAGCCCCCCGCTCCCTTCCCTTTTAGTCGCCTTCTACGACACGCAGGGAATACGTGGGAAGTATTCTTTCTCTCCTATCCCCAGGGATAGTATATATATATATATATATATATATATATATATATATATATATATATATATATATATATATATATATATATATATATTCGCCATTTCCCACGTTAGGGAAGTAGCGTTAAGAACAGAGGACTGAGCCCTAGAGGGAATATCCTCACTTGGCCTTCATCAAGGCCTTCAGTTGCCCATACAGTCTCAATTAACATTTAAAAATAATTGTAATCTATGAAGCTGTTGAGAAGCTACAGTTTCAAATTTGTTCTACATTCACAGGTACTGACATCCCAGATGTGTGGCTTCGAACACACACACACGTGTTAAACACTTCAAGGCCAAATGAAACCCTCACACAGACTCTGCAACGCTTATGAGCAAGTTATTATGAGCTAGTAATTATGAGCAAGTTATTATGAACTAGTAATTATGAGCAAGTTATTATGAACAAGTTATTATGAGCAAGTTATTATGAATAAGTTATTATAAGCAAGTTATTATAAGCAAGTTATTATGAGCAAATAATCATGAGCAACTTATCATGAGCAAGTATTATGAGCAAGTTATTATGAGCAAGTTATTATGAACAAGTTATTATGAGCAAGTTATGAGCAAGTTATTATGAGCAAGTTATTATGAGCAAATAATTATGAGCAAGTTATTATGAACAAGTTATTATGAGCAAGTTATGAGAAACTTATCATGAGCAAGTTATTATGAGCAAGTTATTATGAGCAAATAATTATGAGCAAGTTATTATGAGCAACTTATCATGAGCAAGTATTATGAGCAAGTTATTATGAGCAAGTTATTATGAGGACCTCTGAGATCTACGGCCCGGTCGGAAAATGGAGGTAACAAACAGACGCACAAACACATGACAATATATAGATACATGTTTGAATATTTTTGATTTGTTTTGATCTTGTGTATCTCATTTATCATCCAGCTACAACAAAACTGATTTCAAAATTCTTCATAAATTTTGTTTTTTTTTCATATTTTTTTTTTTCTTGTTTGCCACATCGCTTCTTATCTCTCCTTCTTTGATAAAACACACACACACACACACTTACACACACACACACACACACACACACACACACACACACACACACACACATACATACATGATTTCGTTACTGACTTTGAAAATGATAAAAATCGAGATAATCATTTCGAAATTTTAGAAACAAAATTATTAAGATTTAGTTTACGTACGTATATACGTTAAGCGGGGTGTTGGTGTACGTACGTATATACGTTAAGCGGGGTGTTGGTGTACATAGGTATATACGTTAAGCGGGATGTTGGTGAACGTACGTATATACGTTAAGCGGAGAGTTGGTGTACGTGCGTATATACGTTAAGCGGGGTGTTGGTGTACATAGGTATATACGTTAAGCGGGATGTTGGTGAACGTACGTATATACGTTAAGCGGGGTGTTGGTGTACATAGGTATATACGTTAAGCGGGATGTTGGTGAACGTACGTATGTACGTTAAGCGGGATGTTGGTGTACATAGGTATATACGTTAAGCGGGATGTTGGTGAACGTACGTATATACGTTAAGCGGGGTGTTGGTGAATGTATATACGTTAAGCGGGATGTTGGTGTACATAGGTATATACGTTAAGCGGGATGTTGGTGAACGTACGTATATACGTTAAGCGGGGTGTTGGTGAATGTATATACGTTAAGCGGGGTGTTGGTGAATGTATATACGTTAAGCGGGGTGTTGATGAATGTATATACGTTAAGCGGGGTGTTGGTGAATGTATATACGTTAAGCCAGGCATGACCTGGCGGCTGACCCCGGGTCACTTGACCATGGGACCTGTAGAGTAATTAGCAGGTGGGATGCGGGACGCGCAGCTGATCTTGGCCACCTGACTTTGGGTGTGTGAGATCCCAGGTGCACGTGGGACCGGTCGAGAAATCCCTTGGGACCTCCTCCCAGGTCACCATGCGGCCTATCTAAACATAAAAATTCCCTATCACAGACACTACGAACGCGCAGGTTCGTGGTAACGAACGCACAGCTTCGTTACAATACATATACACGAACATGGGTGTTGGTGAACGTATATACGTTAAGCGGGGTGTTGATGTACGTACGTATATACGTTGAGCGGGGTGTTGATGTACGTACGTATATACGTTAAGCGGGGTGTTGGTATATACGTTAAACGGAGTGTTGGTGTACTTACGTTAAGCGGGGTGTTGGTGTACTTACGTATATACGTTAAGCGGGGTGTTGGTGTATGTACGTATATACGTTAAGCGGGGTGTTGGTATATACGTTAAACGGAGTGTTGGTGTACTTACGTATATACGTTAAGCGGGATGTTGGTGTACTTACGTATATACGTTAAACGGAGTGTTGGTGTACTTACGTATATACGTTAAGCGGGGTGTTGGCGTACGTACGCATATACGTTAAGCGGGGTGTTGGTGAACGTATATACTTTAAGCGGAGTGTTGGTGTACGTACGTATATACGTTAAGAGGGGTGTTGTGTAGGTACGTATATACGTTAAGCGGAGTGTTAGTGTACGTACGTATAAACGTTAAGCGGGGTGTTGGTGTACGTACGTATATACGTCAAGCGGGGTGTTGGTGTACGTACGTATATACGTTAAGCGGGGCGTTGGTGTACGTACGTATATACATTAAGCGGGGCGTTGGTGTAGGTACATATATACGTTAAGCGGGGTGTTGGTGTACGTACGTATATACGTTAAGCGGAGTGTTAGTGTACGTACGTATATACGTTAAGCGGAGTGTTGGTGTACGTACGTATAGACGTTAAGCGGGGTGTTGGTGTACGTACGTATAGACGTTAAGCGGGGTGTTGGTGTACGTACGTATATACGTTAAGCGGAGTGTTGGTGTACGTACGTATATACGTTAAGCGGGGTGTTGGTGTACGTACGTATATACGTTAAGCGGGGTGTTGGTGTACGTACGTATATACGTTAAGCAGGATGTTGGTGTGCGTACGTATATACGTTAAGCGGGGTGTTGGTGTACGTACGTATATACGTTAAGCGGGGTGTTGGTGTACGTACCTATATACGTTAAGCGGGGTGTTGGTGTACGTACGTATATACGTTAAGCGGAGTGTTGGTGTACGTACGTATAGACGTTAAGCGGGGTGTTGGTGTACATACGTATATACGTTAAGCGGAGTGTTGGTGTACGTACGTATATACGTTAAGCGGGGTGTTGATGTACGTACGTATATACGTTAAGCGGGGTGTTGGTGTACGTACGTATATACGTTAAGCGGGGTGTTGGTGTACGTACGTATATACGTTAAGCGGGGTGTTGGTGTACGTACGTATATACGTTAAGCGGGGTGTTGGAATATACGTCAAGCGGGGTGTTGGTATGTACGTTAAGCGGGGTGTTGGTATATACGTCAAGCAGGGTGTTGGTATATACGTTAAGCGGGGTGTTGGTATATATGTTAAGCGGGTTGTTGGTATATACGTCAAGCGGGGTGTTGGTATATACGTCAAGCGGGGTGTTGGTATATACGTTTAGCGGGGTGTTGGTATATACGTCAAGCGGGGAGTTGGTATATACGTCAAGCGGGGTGTTGGTATATACGTCAAGTGGGGTGTTGGTATATACGTCAAGCGGGGTGTAGGTATATACGTTAAGCGGGGTGTTGGTATATACGTCAAGCGGGGTGTTGATATATACGTCAAGCGGGGTGTTGGTATATACGTCAAGCGGGGTGTTGGTATATACGTCAAGCGGGGTGTTGGTATATACGTCAAGCGGGGTGTTGGTATATACGTCAAGCGGGGATGTAGGTATATACGTCAAGCGGGGTGTAGGTATATACGTCAATCGGGGGTGTAGGTATATACGTCAAGCGGGGTGTAGGTATATACGTTAAGCGGGGTGTTGGTATATACGTCAAGCGGGGTGTTGGTATATACGTCAAGCGGGGTATTGGTATATACGTCAAGCGGGGTGTTGGTATATACGTCAAGCGGGGATGTAGGTATATACGTCAAGCGGGGATGTAGGTATATACGTCAAGCGGGGGTGTTGGTATATACGTTAAGCGGGGGTGTAGGTATATACGTCAAGCGGGGGTGTTGGTATATACGTCAAACGGGGGTGTTGGTATATACGTTAAGCGGGGATGTAGGTATATACGTCAAGCGGGGTGTTGGTATATACGTTAAGCGGGGTTGTAGGTATATACGTCAAGCGGGGTGTAGGTATATACGTCAAGCGGGGTGTAGGTATATACGTCAAGCGGGGGTGTAGGTATATACGTCAAGCGGGGTGTAGGTATATACGTCAAGCGGGGGTGTAGGTATATACGTCAAACGGGGATGTAGGTATATACGTCAAGCGGGGTGTAGGTATATACGTCAAGCGGGGGTGTAGGTATATACGTCAAGCGGGGTGTAGGTATATACGTCAAGCGGGGGTGTAGGTATATACGTCAAGCGGGGTGTAGGTATATACGTCAAGCGGAGGTGTAGGTATATATAACCGCGGGTGGTGTCGTGCCAGGCTCAAGGCTGTGTTGGTCTGGTGGTCGCCAGAGTCAGGGTTGAGGTGAGATTCTTTAGGGTCGTCACGTGGGTGGGACGGATAGGTGTAGCAAAACACCACGTGACACGCCCTTGGTGCGTGGGAGGCACCTCGGCACGTGTCCAGACTACACACACACACACACACACACACAGACCTTGGTAACTGAGACTTACAGAGATGACGACTTCCTGGTTCTGTAACGGACCCATGTACCAGCCAGTCTGTAACGGACCCATGTACCAGCCAGTCTGTAACGGACCAATGTACCAGCCAGTCTGTAACGGGCCCATGTACCAGCCAGGCTGTAACGGGCCCATGTACCAGCCAGTCTGTAACGGGCCCATGTACCAGCCAGTCTGTAACGGGCTCATGTACCAGCCAGGCTGTAACGGACCCATGTACCAGCCAGTCTGTAACGGACCCATGTACCAGCCAGGCTGTAACGGGCCCATGTACCAGCCAGTCTGTAACGGACCCATGTACCAGCCAGTCTGTAACGGACCCATGTACCAGCCAGGCTGTAACGGGACCATGTACCAGCCAGTCTGTAACGGACCCATGTACCAGCCAGGCTGTAACGGGCCCATGTACCAGCCAGTCTGTAACGGACCCATGTACCAGCCAGGCTGTAACGGGCCCATGTACCAGCCAGGCTGTAACGGATCCATGTACCAGACAGGCTGTAACGGACCCATGTACCAGCCAGGCTGTAACGGGCCCATGTACCAGCCAGGCTGTAACGGACCCATGTACCAGACAGGCTGTAACGGACCCATGTACCAGCCAGTCTGTAACGGGCCCATGTACCAGCCAGTCTGTAACGGACCCATGTACCAGCCAGTCTGTAACGGGCTCATGTACCAGCCAGTCTGTAACGGGCCCATGTACCAGCCAGTCTGTAACGGACCCATGTACCAGCCAGTCTGTAACGGGCTCATGTACCAGCCAGGCTGTAACGGACCCATGTACCAGCCAGTCTGTAACGGGCTCATGTACCAGCCAGTCTGTAACGGACCCATGTGCCAGCCAGTCTGTAACGGACCCATGTACCAGCCAGTCTGTAACGGACCCATGTACCAGCCAGGCAAAATGTCTGAGGTGGGAGACCAGAATCAAGAATACATGGAAATGGGTCAGTGCCGGAGAGGTGTTCAGTCCTGTGGTCTCCTGTGTACCATCATCACACCCGGGCAGAGACCACAGGTTCGTGAGTGGCCAGTGAGAGCTGTGGTCTGGGCAGCAAAGGTGCAGTTTGGTCCGGACCAAGACGGTGCCCCTGGCGCCTCCTCCCCACTAGGGAGGGACTCAGTTGACCAAGTGGAGCGCCAGAGGTATGTATCGAAGACATTACCATTCCACTAATTTCTGGGTGATGAGAGTTTGACATGTTTGGTGAGGGAGGGAGTGAGGGAGGGAGTTGGTAGCGTGGAGTCGTGTGATGTGGGTCGTTCGGTCAAGAGAGGTGTGGCATGAGAGCCGTGGTTGAGCTGTTGGTGTGAGACGACGACGACGACCCAGTGGGTCAGGTATGTGGCCAGAGGTCGAGAATATTATGTACAGTGAGGAACTAACTGTAGGAGTGGTTGGTGTCCTGTATAAGTGTGTGGCGGTCGGGATACACTGTTGATGTGGTGGCACACACACACACACACACACACACACACACACACACACAGAGAGAGAGAGAGAGAGAGAGAGAGAGAGAGAGAGAGAGAGAGAGAGAGAGAGCAGTGACTCACACGGGGTCAGTCACTGCTTCACTTTATCTAAGAAAACAGGATTGTTGAGGCCTTTATGACAGAGGCAGTGTTGTGACACAGCTCTGTGTGTGTGTGTGTGTGTGTGTGTGTGTGTGTGTGTGTGTGTGGTGTATGTGGTGTGTGTGTGTGTGTGTGTGTGTTGATCAGGGTGACGGAAGCGGTCGTCATGATGCAGCTGCACGCGTGGTGTGTAAGAGAGAGAGAGAGAGAGAGAGAGAGAGAGAGAGAGAGAGAGAGAGAGAGAGAGAGAGAGAGAGAGAGAGAGAGAGAGCAGCTGAGATGGAAACAACTAACTGCCCAACATTGTAAGAATGACCATAGTGACCAAGATCTCCACTTTTCTAAGGTCACTCTGAACCATAATGTCTTCAAAGGAAGGAAAAAAAAAAATAAGGTGTCTTTTGCCACTTGTGTTGAGGTTTGACCACATAGGCTCCAGCAGGGCGGATGGCGAGGACCTGCCCACCCAGGTCAAGGCTTCAGCTTCGAGAGGCAGGCAGGGTTGGAGGAGGAGGAGGAGGAGGTTGCCGACAGCGTCGTGCTCCCGTCGGGCCTGGCTGACCCGACCTCCTTCGGCCCTAGACTGATCGTAGGGTCACTTGTGAGAAGCGAGATGGTGTGTGTGTGTGTGTGTGTGTGTGTGTGTGTGTGTTGTGTGTGTGTGTGTGTGCCCACCTGGCATGGGAGTATAAACAAACATGGCCGTACGAGGGGACGTGGAAGGCGCCGCCCATGGAAGGTGGAAAGTCTTACACTCGTGCCATGTTGGTATTACTCCGGGGAGGTCGAGATGCGCGTCTTGCTCACCACCGCCGCTACACGGGGGACTCACTAAGTGAATGAGTTCAGGAAACGCTGCCCTGTTGTCGCAGTGGACCACTGCCTGAAGGTGACTGAAGGCGACACGACCACTGGGGCGACAATGCAGCTCAGGGAACCGTACTGTGGGGGAGGGTCCGTGAGTGCAAGACAGACCCACCTCTCCCGCTGCCTCCTCCCTCTCCCTGTATGTACCAATGCTTGATGAGGCTGCGGAGTGCTGACCACCCTCCCAGTACGTATGAGGCTGGGGAGTACTGACCACCCTCCCAGTACGTATGAGGCTGGGGAGTGCGGACCACCCTCCCAGTACGTATGAGGCTGGGGAGTACTGACCACCCTCCCAGTACGTATGAGGCTGGGGAGCACTGACCACCCTCCCAGTACGTATGAGGCTGGGGAGTGCTGACCACCCTCCCAGTACGTATGAGGCTGGGGAGTACTGACCGGCCTTTTGCACCCCCTTGTGTAACAACGGCTTAATGAGGTTGCAATTATGCAGATCCGACGCCTCGCTACACACAGGCACTGTCTCATCAAGTCCTCATGTGTGAGGCGATGTTGTCGACTTTGCCCTCCACTACACACGCCACCACTGGGGCAAACACACTGCTCTGTGTGTGTGTGGGTGTGTGTGTCTGTCTGTGTGGCAAGAGTCACCCTAGTCCATCACTTGGTCTTCGGACGACCAGGACAGCACCACACGACCATGACCCTCACCCACCATGTGTCCTGGGGTCAGAGGGATAACATGAGGTGTGGCATGACCCTCACCCACCATGTGTCCTGGGGTCAGAGGGATAACATGAGGTGTGGCATGACCCTCACCCACCATGTATCCTGGGGTCAGAGGGATAACATGAGGTGTGGCATGACCCTCACCCACCATGTGTCCTGGGGTCAGAGGGATAACATGAGGTGTGGCATGACCCTCACCCACCATGTGTCCTGGGGTCAGAGGGATAACATGAGGTGTGGCATGACCCTCACCCACCATGTGTCCTCGGGTCAGAGGGATAACATGAGGTGTGGCATGACCCTCACCTACCATGTGTCCTGGGGTCAGAGGGATAACATGAGGTGTGGCATGAGTACTGAGTGAGGTATGAGGGCAGCTCCGTGCCCTGGCGACCTTCAGGACTTCAGTGATGACGCCACAAATACTGAACCCAACCTTGAGTTGGAGCAAAACAACACAGCTATATATATACAGCGCCGGCCGGAGGATCAACACGCCCCGGAAAAGTGCAGCCTTCTTGCTTATATAATCAGCTGCCGTGGATGGCATGGTTGTCAGCCGTGGATGGGATGGTTGTCAGCCGTGGATGGGATGGTTGTCAGCCGTTTATGGGATGGTTGTCAGCCGTGGGTGAGATGGTTGTCAGCCGTGGATGGGATGGTTGTCAGCTGTGGATGGGATGGTTGTCAGCCGTGGATGGGATGGTTGTCAGCTGTGGATGGGATGGTTGTCAGCCGTGGATGGGATGGTTGTCAGCTGTGGATGGGATGGTTGTCAGCCGTGGATGGGATATTGTCTGCCGTTTATGGGATGGTTGTCAGCCTTGGGTGAGATGGTTGTCAGCCGTGGATGGGATATTGTCTGCCGTTTATGGGATGGTTGTCAGCCGTGGATGGGATGGTTGTCAGCCGTGGATGGGATGTTGTCAGCGCTAAGTGATGGGTTCATATAATCCCCACCAGACACTTTCCCCCATGTTGGCCGTGGACACTTCTTGATCTGTGCTGTGGCTCAAGTCGCTCCAACAATCCTGGTCATTTTTGACATCAGCGTTGGGGTGTAAACCTCCCTCCCTCACCGTCTGCTTCGGGAGGGGAAAAATTTTAGTCGAGACTGCGCTGCAGCAGCTGCTGCTGGCAGCCGAGAGGACGTGGGAGACGTGGTATTCGACCCTGGGCTCGGCGTGGTGGAATACATTTACACATGCGTCAACCTCCCTCCCTGCTGAACCTACCTAGCCACACTCTTGATCTTCCCCAACACCGATGACAAGCCACGCTGGCACAGAGGCAAGAGTATACACGAACCCGAGACATAGAAGGACAACGATAATCTGCAGAGAAATGTGGATCCTACGCTAACCTACCCTGTCGAACGCCCCAAACACACACGACCTCTGTAGCACTGGATGCCTCATTCATTTCAGGATAGAACCAGATTCTGTGCAGCGGGTTGGAGCGTTCCACGGGAATGTGGCCGACCGACCGATCGACACAACTCCGATCCATCCAGCCCGCCAGCCTTCGCCTCCACCTAGCCCGCCAGCCTTCGCCTCCACCAAGCCCGCCAACCCTCGCCTCCACCAAGCCCGCCAACCCTCGCCTCCACCAAGCCCGCCAGCCCTCGCCTCCACCTAGCCAGCCAACCCTCGCCTCCACCTAGCCCGCCAGCCCTCGCCTCCACCTAGCCCGCCAACCCTTGCCTCCACCTAGCCCGCCAACCCTCGCCTCCACCTAGCCCGCCAGCCCTCGCCTCCACCTAGCCCGCCAGCCATTGCCTCCACCTAGCCAGCCAACCCTCGCCTCCACCTAGCCCGCCAGCCTTCGCCTCCACCTAGCCCGCCAACCTTCGCCTCCACCTAGCCCGCCAGCCCTCGCCTCCACCTAGCCCGCCAGCCCTCGCCTCCACCTAGCCCGCCAGCCCTCGCCTCCCTAAATCGATCGAATGCGTAAGGGTGACGCTGGACGGAGAGGCAGGGAAATAACGAATCGATACGGCGGTTGGATGATGACGTGTGCGAAGGTGAACGTAAGAGGGATGGGAACATGACACACGTACAGAAATATGGGAACGGATGGAATGGATCGAAAATGGAAAACATGATGACGACACACACACACACACACACACACACACACACACACACACACTTCACCACATACGCGTGTGTATGTTTTCGGTAGCGGAGATGAATTCTGGGGAGGTGGTAGGAGGAGCCAAGGTAAACAAACACCCACTCTACTGGCGGAGCGACAGATCGTAAACTCTAAGATTTCTGTGTCTGTCTGGCGATGTTGATGATAATGAGCATCGTTATGAGGTGGGAAGGGAATGGTACAGACAGTATTGGAAACCATTATAAGGAGGTACATACGATAGTGGAATCCATTATAAGGAGGTAAGAAGATAGGTTAAGATACACTGATGTAAGAGTGGACGGAACGAGTTGAAAATGGACGATTCATTGAGAATTTTAGAAATGTAAGAACTTGTGTATTACAGTAAAGATAGGCTTAGAAGTAGGGCCCTGCCAGTGTCCTCCTCAGTTATGTAAATAAGTTATATAAAGAAGTACACACACACACACACACACACACACACACACACACACACACACACACACACACACACACACACACACACACACACACTAAGCTGGCCATTTAACTTGACAAAAAGTAGAACTTGAAATATGTGGCTGTTGGGAGTAAACAAGCCAAAAGAGGAGAGACAGAGTCAAGGGTGGGGGGAGAAAAAGATAAGAGAGAGAGAGAGAGAGAGAGAGAGAGAGAGAGAGAGAGAGAGAGAGAGAGAGAGAGAGAGAGAGAGAGAGAGAGAGAGAGAGAGAGAGAGAGAGAGAGAGGACTCGGATGAGGCCTAAGAGAGGACATAGACATCCACCGCTGGACCAGGGAGGCTGGCTAGGACTGACTAGCACTACGTGACGTAAACTCAAGCGAGCAGGTGGGCAATGGAGAGGAGCCAGTAGGGTTCCGACACCCTGGTGCAAGCGAGAGGCGATCCTCACAGAGGTCAGAGGTCTGGCCTAATCTGCCCAGAGGGGCGCACACCAGCAGCGAGGGACTTCCAGGATATAGGAGGCCGAGGGATTCAGCCCTCCTTCATAAACGAACGCCAGAAAATCGTATGAAGTATTGATGGATGACACATCCCAGCTGGACATATTGTCATGGCTGGCAAGGGCGTGTGTAGTGATTGATAGACATGGCCAATATGATCTACCAGTGGGAATATGATGAGGTCGCAAGGGATGATTACTGTAAGGGTGGTGGAGGATTGGAGTGGATGACTGTAAGGGTGGTGGAGGATTGGAGTGGATGACTGTAAGGGTGATGGAGGGTTGGAGTGGATGACTGTAAGGGTGATGGAGGGTTGGAGTGGATGACTGTAAGGGTGGTGGAGGATTGGAGTGGATGACTGTAAGGGTGATGGAGGGTTGGAGTGGATGACTGTAAGGGTGGTGGAGGGTGGGAGTGGATGACTGTAAGGGTGGTGGAGGGTTGAAGTGGACTGATCCTCCGCCAGAGGACGCGCATCTGGCTGCCAAAGCGATCGCAATACTTCCTCTGATGTTTCCTTAATTTCTCTCCGGGTTGGGCCACACCCTATCTAACCCCTACACACACACACACACACACACACACACACACACACACCAGACATCTATGTTCGTGTGCTGCCACACGCTGTGTGAGGCAATTCATCATAGATTTACTGGGTTTTGATCATGTTTTGGAGGATACCTACGGCCATCATCCAAAGTTATGTTCGGAATATATCGGTACGCAAGCACACACACACACACACACACACACACACACACACACGCACACACACACACTAGATGCTGTAATTAGTGTCGCTGGGGTCGAGTCTGCATGGGTTCGAATCCTGGGGGGGGAGGCGACAGTCGTCCAACAGCCAATCTCAGCTGTTCATTCTCCCACTCGGCACGGTGTGTGTGTGTGTGGTGTGTGTGGTGTGTGTGTGTGTGTGTGTGTAAAGACATGGTACATATATTCAAGGTTAAGAGACGGGGCAACACGAGTGTAACACACAAACTGTAATCACAAATTTGCCAAATTCTTATCTTGTTTCTAAATCAGAAATGGACGGGAGAAGGTGACACGTATGATCGTGTTGTGACTAGGTGTATAGAGGAAGGAGGCCAAGGCAGGATAAGTCAACGGAGAAAAAATTAATTGAATTAATTAGAAACTAATAGAAATCATAGGGAGACATAATCAGGTGTTGATATACGTGGAGGAAGAGACAAAGAAATTGACAGGTCAAACAGTGAACAAGAAACGTCTCGCATCAAATGAGAGAGGATATTAGTAATTTGGAAAAAAGAGATGAAGCGAAAACATGGAGTCGGTTCAGGTGAGGGAATTCCTCAGAAAGATAGCTAGAGGAAAGATGAGGCGATGATTCAAAAACTCACTAGGGTCAGAATGGACTTCAGTGGGTATCCTAGAAACTATTCAGAGAGAGCAAACATCGGTGACACAGAGAAGATCAATTACAGTGAGCGAGAAATGGGTAGCAGGAACAGTGTCTGGAACTGTCGAATAGAACCAGAGAATTAAAACCGATGCTGTGGAACAGAGACCTGGTCACTTGAGGACTTCTGTGACGCTGTAGAGATTATAACACCCGCTGTTAATGGCAGGATCATTAAGGATATTCCTGGACCAGAAGTGGCAAGGAGAGACAGTATATATATATATATATATATATATATATATATATATATATATATATATATATATATATATATATATATATATATACTCAGAAAAACGGATGGATTTGTATGAGACATTTATGGATCTGGAGAAGGCATATGATAGGGTTGATAGAGATGCTTTGTGGAAGGTTTTAAGAGTATATAGTGTGGGAGGTAAGTTGCTAAAAGCAGGAAGTTTTTATCAAGGGTGTAAGGCATGTGTACGAGTAGGAAGAGAGGAGAGTGAAGGTCTTTCGGTGGCAGGGGTGTGTGATGTCCTCTTGGTTGTTTGATTTGTTTATGGATGGGGTGGTTAGGGAGGTAAATGCAAGAGTTTTGGAGAGAGGGGCGGGTATGCAGTCTTTTGGGGACGAAAGGGCCTGAGAATTGAGTCATATGTTGTTCGCCGATGACAGAGCACTGGTGGCAGATTCAAGTGAAAAATTGCAGAAGTTGGTGACTGAGTATGGAAAAAGTGTGTGAAAGGAGAAAGCTGAGAGTAAATATGAATAAGAGCAAGATTATTAGGTTCAGTAGGGCTGAGGGACAAGTTAGTTGGGATGTAAGTTTGAATGGAGAAAAATCGGAGGAAGAAACGTTATAGATATCTGGGAGTGGACTGACCAGCGAATGGAACCCTGGAAGTGGAAGTGAGTCACAGGGTGGGTGAGGGGGTTAAGGTTCTGGGAGCGATAAAGAATGTGTGGAAAGAGAGAACGTTATCTCGAAGAGTGAAAATGGATATGTTTGAAGGAATAGTAGTTCCAACAATATTATATGGTTGCGAGGCGTGGGTTATAGATAGGGTTGTGCGGAGGAGGGTGGATATGTTGGAAATGAAATGTTTGCGGACAATATGTGGTGTAAGGTGCTATTATCGAGTAAGTAATTAAAGGGTAAGAGAGATGTGTGGTAATATAAAGAGCGAGGTTGAGAAAGCAAAAGAGGGTGTGTTAAATTGGTTCGAATATATGAAGAGAATGAGTGAGGAAAAGATGACAAAGAGGATATATGTATCAGGTGGAGGGAGCAAGGAGAAGCGGGAGACCATATTGGAGGTGGAAGGATAGAGTGAAAAAGATTTTGAACGATCGTGGCCTGAACATACAGGAGGTTGCGAGGCTTGCAAGGAATAGAGTGAATTGGAACGATGTGGTATACCGGGGTCGACGTGCTGTTAATGGACTGAACCACGAAGAGGTCTGTGGGGCCTGAATGTGGATAGGGGGCTGTGGTTTTGGTGCATTACAAATGACAGCTATAGACGAGTGTGAACGAATGTGGCCCTTTTTTTTTTGTCTCTTTTCCTGGCGCTACCTCGCTGACGGAAGGGATGGCGATGCTGTTTCCTGTGGGGCAGGGTGGCGTCGAGAATGAATGAAGGCAATCGAATATGACTATGTATATGCGTATGAATGTATATGGCTATGTGTATGTGTATGTGTATGTATGTATATATATATATATATATATATATATATATATATATATATATATATATATATATATATATATATATATATATATATATATATATATTGGAAAGGATCACAATTTTGGGCGTGATCAAGTATATTCCTATGAGTCCACGGGAAAAATGAAACACGAAAAGTTCCCAAGTGCACTTTCGTGTAATAATCACATCAGGGGAGACACAAGAGAGAAATATAACAGTCAGTTGATATACAACGAAGAGACGTAGCTAGGACGCCATTTGGTAAACATGTGATTGTCCAAAACATGTTTTGGACAATCATATATATATATATATATATATATATATATATATATATATATATATATATATATATATATATATATATGTTGTTGTGAAGCCTTCAGGTAGCCGTGGCCTGGCACGGGCCCTGGGCTGGGAACAGCCCTTTGCACACGTACGGCGACCACGTGAGCGCCATGTGGACACCAACATCACACACACACACACACACACACACACACACTAACCCCCTCCCCCCTGCGCTGTGCCTCCCTGGCATCCCCGTCTGACCCTCTGCGCAAACGCAACAGCCGCCCCCCCACCCCAGGTAAGATGGGGATATATACATGTGTGTGTGCGTGGGAGGGTAACGCAACACTTGCCCCCCCCCCCCCCTCTTGGAGAGATCACGTGACCGTCATGTGGCACACCGGTTCCATTCGTCCCCCACGCGCGCAGTCGTCCAAACAAAGCCCACAACCTACCATACAGCACGCGACCAACCGCTCTGGTAACACTTGTGATGAAGACGTGGTAACCTCAAGACCTTCCCACACACACACACACACACACACACACGGCACTGACTTTGTGCCGGTAACCCCAGCAAATCTATCGTGCCTCCCATGCTCCTCCTGTGAGCGGTAGCGCAAAAGCATTACATGGGTCACAAAGGGTCTTCCTCAGACCCCAGTGGCTTGATAGTACATAGGATGTTACAGTTCATAAATGACATACATTACATAGTTTCATATCGTAAGTTTTACCGACTAGATACAAGAAGTGGATACAAACTTAACATTTCAGTTATCTTGTTATTAACAATAAGGTCTTGTGACATTTCTTTCTGGGTTTGTTTACATCTATCCCTAAAAGGCTCCATTTTGTTCACAATCCAAGACATAGTGTTCTAGTTTGTGTCCAAATCTTTGACCACAAACTTTACAATTCCCATGATTACCATCATCTCCAGTTAGGCCAAAGCGGCAGTAGTACCTATATCCTAGCCTTAGTGTAGCAGTTACAACATCATGTAATCTGCTGATCTTATTACTTCCTCCATATACATGTTGGACTTGACACATTTCACTGTGATGGAAAATGTTTCTACTTGTGCTTATCTGAACTCGTCTTCCTGCTTCAAAGAGGTCAATTAGTTCCTTTCTAATTACAGTTTTGAGGCTTCTAATTGACACCCCAACGTTGTTTTCAACATGACCTTTACTAAGTGCAAGTTTGGCGCAAGCATCAGCTTTGTCCTGCTCACGGAGGCCTAGATGAGAGGGAATCCATAACAATATGATTGGAATCCATTGATCAATAATGTCTGAGTATTTGTGTCTGGCTTCAGAGACCATCATGTTACATTCTGATCTCACGGTGTTAAGGGCAAGTCGTGAAGATAAAGAATCAGAGATAATCAAAATGTTTGTGAGAATTCTTCTTTCCCCCTTTCCATACGGCCTTCAACCTGGCCAAACAATGATAGAGTCCCAGATACTGAAGGTAATCCTATGAGAAATGTATTTCAGACTTCCGTGTGTTGGGTCTGACAGTCTTTGTGTTCGTAGGGAGAGGATTGGCTTCGACCACATTGATTTGTTCTCCCGCAACAGCAGAGGAAGCTGTAGTGCCCACAGATGTAACCAAGAAACGTCCTCCGCTGTATCGTCCAGGCATACGACCCTTCCCTGGGAGGCTGGTCGTGTCCCCTGGTCTCCCTAGAGGCTGGCCGTGTCCCCTGGTCTCCCTGGGAGGCTGGCCGTGTCCCCTGGCCTCCCTGGGAGGCTGGCCGTGTCCCCTAGCCTCCCTGGGAGGCTAGCCGTGTCCCCTGGTCTTCCTGGGAGGCTGGCCGTGTCCCCTGGTCTCCTTGGGAGGCTGGCCGTGTCCCCTGGTCTTCCTGGGAGGCTGGCCGTGTCCCCTGGTCTCCCTGGGAGGCTGGCCGTGTCCCCTGGTCTTCCTGGGAGGCTGGCCGTGTCCCCTGGTCTTCCTGGGAGGCTGGCCGTGTCCCCTGGTCTCCCTGGGAGGCTGGTCGTGTCCCCTGGTCTCCCTGGGAGGCTGGCCGTGTCCCCTGGTCTCCCTGGGAGGCTGGCCGTGTCCCCTGGCCTCCCTGGGTGGCTGGCCGTGTCCCCTGGCCTCCCTGGGAGGCTGGCCGTGTCCCCTGGCCTCCCTGGGAGGCTGGCCGTGTCCCCTGGCCTCCCTGGGAGGCTGGCCGTGTCCCCTGGTCTCCCTGGGAGGCTGGCCGTGTCCCCTGGCCTCCCTGGGAGGCTGGCCGTGTCCCCTGGCCTCCCTGGGAGGCTGGTCGTGTCCCCTGGTCTCCCTGGGTGGTTGTCAACCAAGCTGTGCCTAACCCCTGCTCACAAGGACGACCCGTCGCCCCTCACTCAGAACGACCACTCTGGGAACAGACAGTAGACGACCTCTAGGCCTGAACTACCACGGCGACCAACGACTGACCAAGTTGGCAACAGCCATCTTGGCACGAGCGGCCTCCCTCTCACTCCATGTCTCTGGCGACGCACTGTTTACTGCTGCCTTTCGAAGTTGATGTAAGTTTTTTATTTCCACTTGTGCTGGCACGACCGGCGGCGGGGAGGTGAGCGGGCTGGTTGAGGTGGGAGGTGAATGAAACGTTTCCCTCCGCACATTGCATTCGAGGCAGAGCCATGTTGCCAATGTGAGGGTGAGACGTTTACGTTACTTGTTTGGGGAATATCGATCAAAGGCCCAGTTCTTGGCCATGTTTGTGCCCAGCGCAGCGCCTTAGTGGTGTGGCGCACGTCATGCCAGCGTCTCAAAAGTGTCAGTCACATCTGAGGGTCACGCTGACACTTCACTCCTGATGGAGAGACAGATCTGCTCAGCTGACGGATGGCAGCCAGAGACCCACTGTTGTGGTGACACGCCTTACGGAAGTGCGACAGACTCTGGTAGCCTCCACACCACCACCACACCCCTCGCGCCTCTCTACCACACCACCACCACGACCCCAGCCCCCGTGAGGCTCACGTGCTACCCCTCGCGCCTCTCTACCACACCACCACCACGACCCCAGCCCCCGTGAGGCTCACGTGCTACCCCTCGCCCCTGATCCGTGCAGGCAGTGAGTGCCAAGTGCAGATGACAGTGTTCCCCTCCGCACACAGGGCGACCGAACCATGTGGCCCCCTACACTGGCCATCAACATTATCAGCGAATGATTGCATATCATTATACCATTGGTAAACAGAAGTTTAGATCTGTTATACTGGTGTTGAATAGAAGTTTAGATCTGTTATACCATTGGTAAACAGAAGTTTAGGACTGTTATACTGGTGTTAAATAGAAGTTTAGATCTGTTATATCATTGGTAAACAGAAGTTTAGGACTGTTATACTGGTGTTAAATAGAAGTTTAGATCTGTTATACCATTGGTAAACAGAAGTTTAGATCTGTTATACTGTTGTTAAATAGAAGTTTAGATCTGTTATACCATTGGTAAACAGAAGTTTAGATCTGTTATACTGTTGTTAAATAGAAGTTTAGATCTGTTATACCATTGGTAAACAGAAGTTTAGGATTGTTATACTGGTGTTAAATAGAAGTTTAGATCTGTTATACTGTTGGTAAACAGAAATTTAACTCTGTTATACTGTTGTTAAATAGAAGTTTAGATCTGTTATACCATTGGTAAACAGAAGTTTAGGATTGTTATACTGGTGTTAAATAGAAGTTTAGATCTGTTATACCATTGGTAAACAGAAGTTTAGATCTGTTATACTGTTGTTAAATAGAAGTTTAGATCTGTTATACTGTTGTTAAATAGAAGTTTAGATCTGTTATACTGTTGTTAAATAGAAGTTTAGATCTGTTATACTGTTGTTAAATAGAAGTTTAGATCTGTTATACTGTTGTTAAATAGAAGTTTAGCTCTGTTATACTGTTGTTGAATAGAAGTTTAGATCTGTTATACTGTTGTTAAATAAAAGTTTAGCTCTGTTATACTGTTGTTGAATAGAAGTTTAGATCTGTTATACTGTTGTTAAATAGAAGTTTAGCTCTGTTATACTGTTGTTAAATAGAAGTTTAGATCTGTTATACTGTTGTTAAATAAAAGTTTAGCTCTGTTATACTGTTGTTGAATAGAAGTTTAGCTCTGTTATACTGTTGTTGAATAGAAGTTTAGATCTGTTATACTGTTGTTGAATAGAAGTTTAGCTCTGTTTTACTGTTGTTGAATAGAAGTTTAGCTCTGTTATACTGTTGTTGAATAGAAGTTTAGATCTGTTATACTGTTGTTGAATAGAATTTTAGATCTGTTACACTGTTGTTGAATAGAAGTTTAGCTCTGTTATACTGTTGTTAAATAGAAGTTTAGCTCTGTTATACTGTTGTTAAATAGAAGTTTAGCTCTGTTATACTGTTGTTAAATAGAAGTTTGGCTCTGTTATACTGTTGTTCAATAGAAGTTTTGATCTGTTATACTGTTGTTAAATAGAAGTTTAGATCCGTTATACTGTTGTTAAATAGAAGTTTAGCTCTGTTATACTGTTGTTAAATAGAAGTTTAGATCTGTTATACTGTTGTTGAATAGAAGTTTAGATCTGTTATATTGTTGTTGAACAGAGGTAGATTTCAATCTATTTCTCGAGCTAGATGGAACGGATCTCCGCTTTGGTCAAGATTTCAATAGATGAAAATATCTCAGAGGGATACACACCCTGATCTCAGGGGGGGAGTGTAGGAGAGGGATACACACCCTGATCTCGGGGGGGGAGTGTAGGAGAGGGACACACACCCTGATCTCAGGGGGAGTGGGTGTAGGCCAAGTGGTGAGGATGAAGAATCAGAGATGATTCATCTGACTGTGGTGATGGGTTTTATACAAGCATGTGCGGCTCTGATGCTCGCTTGTTTCAGCGGCCAGGTTTCTCTCATCTATTGCCACCGGAGGCGGGTCGCGGTGGCAGCGCTTCCTATGGTAGCATCTTGTTTGTGTTTCTTCACTATTCCTGGGGATAGGGAAGGAAGAATACTTCCCACGTATTCCCTACGTGTCGTAGAATGCGACTAAAAGGGGAGGTAGCGGGGGGCTGGAAATCCTCCCCTCTCGTTTTTTTTTTTCTTTTTAATTTTCCAAAAGAGGAACAGAGAAGGGGGCCAGGTGAGGATATTCCCTCAAAGGCCCAGTCCTCTGTTCTTAACGCTACCTCGCTAACGCGGGAAATGGCGAATAGTAAAAAAAAAAAAAAAAAAATATATATATATGTATATATATATATGTATATATATATATATATATATATATATATATATATATATATATATATATATATATATATATATAACCCCAAAGGGGAGGAGGAACAGCTTGGTTGACTGTGGGCCGACTACCGCAGCCAGGATTCGAACCTTGTGCAGGCTCGACCCTGGATGGCCCGCGAGTACATGAGGGTCAGCCACACTCACCAAGACACCATCACAGTGATAGCCGACAGACCAGACGACCTGGAATATGCTATTTTCAGACTGCGAGTTTGTGTACTGCAGACATCTGCTGTTGGCTGAGTGTTGGGGGTGAAGATTGTAAGTAAGTAAGTAAGTAAATAAGTAAGTAAGAAAGCAATTAAATAAGTAAGGTTCTTAAGTGGATAAGTAGGTGTAGTGAACTGCGAGTTTGTGTACTGAAGAGCACCGGTGTTGGCTGAGTGCGGAGGTGAAGATTGTAAGTAAGTAAGTAAGGTTCTTAAGTGGATAAGTAGGTGAAGTGATGTCACAAGGGACTTATTTGCCAAGAAGCAAAATGCTGAAACTTCACTATGTTGTATAGTACAATTGATGCCCGCCAAACTTCATGTGATTGGCTGGTGCTTGTTAACCTGGCGTCTATCAATGGGTTAACAGTTCCCAAGAGACGCTTTCTGAATCGCCAGTCACAACCTGTTGTCCTATAAGATTGAAGTGTTCTGTCCTCCTCAGTGCTGGGGATACCATGATTGAAGTGTTCTGTCCTCCTCAGTGCTGGGGACACCATGATTGAAGTGTTCTGTCCTCCTCAGTGTTGGGGACACCATGATTGAAGTGTTCTGTCCTCAGTGCTGGGGACACCATGATCTTTCAGCATGTTGGGTATTTTTCTAGTGGTCTTCGTGGCAGCCAAGTAGGATTCTCAAGTCTTCTCTTTTGCATTCTTTTCAAGTTTATTGATCCGTATGTAAGCCAAGTGCATTATTTTCACAACACTGATATCTACATCATAACTTGATTATGTTCTGCAACAACTCTGAGTGTACAGCATGTGGGTCTCGTGTACAGTGTGTGGGTCTCCTGTACAGTGTGTGTCTCGTGTACAGTATGTGGGTCTCGTGTACAGTGTGTGGCTCTTATGTAACGTGTGTAGGTCTCGTGTGCATTGTGTACGTCTTCTGTAACGTGTAGGTCTCATGTACAATGTGTGGGTCTCGTGTACAGCGTGTGGGTCTCGTGTACAGCGTGTGGGTCTCGTGTACAGCGTGTGGGTCTCGTGTATAGTGTGTGGGTCTCGTGTACAGCGTGTGGGTCTCATGTATAGTGTGTGGGTCTCGTGTACAGTGTGTGGGTCTCCTGTACAGTGTGTGGGTCTCCTGTACAGCGTGTGGGTCTCCTGTACAGCGTGTGGGTCTCGTGTATAGTGTGTGGGTCTCGTGTACAGCGTGTGGGTCTCGTGTACAGCGTGTGGGTCTCGTGTACAGTGTATTAGCCACAGACCAGGAACTGTGAGTCAGCAGTTTTAACAGCTTGTGTTACACGTAGCGGCAGGACGAAGCCTGACACAGTGGTTATTATACAACATTCTTCATGAAGGATATATATACATTATTCATCATGAATGAAACACTTCATCTTCCCGCTTCTCATCAAAAGGTAATGACGCTTCTCCGAACATCACGGGGTGTTGGGCACCCCAGCCAGGCGACAACGCGACCCCCTTGACATACAAGATGAACTCATTCTCCCCCAGCTCGCTCACCTGCCTTCCACTGCACCGACTCACCTCACCATCACAGACCTATGCACACACACACACAACACACACACACACACACACACACACACACACACACACTTTACTACAAGCCTTCCTATAGGCTGTCATGGGTCAGTCTTCCCTACACGTCTCCACCCGGGGCTCAAGCTCCTTCCTCCTCCAGCTTGCCAAAAACTACAGTAGTCGTGTAGTCTACTGTTGTCTGGTTGTAGATTGTATTTTTCATAAGAGGAAGATTTCCCGTTGTATCCTACACGCAGGACTACAAGCGCTGCCTGTTTAGGTCTGGTGTAGAATGTGTAGGTCTCGTTTATAGCGCGTGAGTCCCGTATACAGCCTGTAGGTCTCGTATACAGTGTGTAATCTCGTGTACAGCGTGTGGGCCTCGTGTACATTGCGTAGGTCTCATGTACGCTATGTTTAGGTCTCGTGTACAGCGTGTGGATGTCGTTACTTGCGTGTGAGCCTCGTATACAGCCTGTAGGTCTCGTGTACAGTGCGTGGATCTCGTGCACAGTTTGTGGGTCTCGTGTAGAGCGTGTGAATCATGTGTACAGTGTGTGGGTTTTTGTGTAGTGTATAGGTCTCGGGTGAAGTATGTGGGTTTCGTTACAGTGTGTGTAGGTCTCATTTACACTGGAGTTCTCGTGTACAGTGTGTAGGTCTCGTGTACAGCCTGTGGATTTTGTGTACGGTGTGAGGTCTCATGCACAGGGTGTGGGTCTCATGTACAGTGTGTAGCTATCAAACACACTGTGTGAGTCTCATGTACAGTGTGTAGCTATCAAACACACTGTGTGAGTCTCATGTACAGTGTGTAGCTATCAAACACACTGTGAGTTTCATGTACAGGGTGTAGCTATCAAGTACACTGTGTGAGTCTCATGTACAGTGTGTAGCTATCAAGCACACTGTGTGAGTCTCATGTACAGTGTGTAGCTATCAAGCACACTGTGTGAGTCTCATGTACAGTGTGTAGCTATCAAGTACACTGTGTGAGTCTCATGTACAGTGTGTAACTATCAAGCACACTGTGTGAGTCTCATATACAGGGTGTAGCTATCAAACACACTGTGTGGGTGACACGCACAGTGTGGAGCTGGTCTCGTGCCTTAGACTCTCTCATCAGACTTTAAAGTCATAAGATGAGATTACGTCAGGATGATACCGACTCGTGCACACTGCCCTCCCTGCTGTGGCTCTGTCTTCCTCCCGCCCCTGGGGACAACGGTGGCCACAGTGCAGGGACTTAGGGAACTCGTAGAAGGATGAGAGAGAGAGAGAGAGAGAGAGAGAGAGAGAGAGAGTGTGTGTGTGTGTGTGTGTGTGTGTGTGTGTGTGTGTGTGTCTGGTGGCCAGGCAGGGACCTGAAGGAGGAGGAGAGAGGACCTGATTGCAGGGGCTTTGAGGTATCTCGACGAAGGAGGGAGGACGAAATGAAACAACCATGGTACCTTGAGGAAGGGGCGCGCGTGAAAGGACCCACGATTCCTGATCATGGAGGAAGTACTCCAGCAGGAGAGGAGGGGAGAGGGGAGTGTTCAGATGCCCCCCCAAGGAAGAGAGACGAGTAAGGACCCACCTGTGTGATGATGTACATTTTCTGGGCCAGATGTGGCAGTTCGGCCAGGGAGTGGCCCAGGTTGAGGGCAACGAAGGATCCTCGCTCAGGGTAGAGTTCGGTGTTGACCCTCGAGATGGTTGAGCGCAGGGAGGCCATGGACGGCCGCGAACTTAGATTCCCGAAGGACATCCCGCCGAAGGATGGCCTGGAGGAGAGGCCGCCTAGGGATGGCCTGGAGGTCATGCTGATGAAGCCCGGCATCGACACGGTGGAGAAGCGTGACTGCCGTGCCTTCAGGAAGGGCAGCTGGTCCCTCTCCTCATCTGCATCCTCTGCGCTGGACGTGACGCCGTTTTTCGTGACGACGTCATCTTGTGAGGGAGGCGAGTCGTCCTCCTTCTCTATGATGACGTCGACGGATTCCTTCGTGTGGAAGGCTACGTGTTGGTTACTTCCCTTGTCTTGGTCAAGGGGTACAGCAGGATTCCTGGTCCTGGTACAAGGTACAGCTGGGTCCCTGGTCCTGGTACAAAGGTACAGATGGGTCTCTGGTTCTGGCACAAGGGTACAGCTGGATCCTGGTCCTGGTACAAGGGTGCAGCTGGGTCCCTGGTCCTAGTACAAGGGTACAGCTGGGTCCCTGGTCCTGGCACAAGGGTACAGCTGGATCCCTGGTCCTGGTACAAGGGTACAGCTGGATCCCTGGTCCTGGTACAAGGGTACAGCAGGATCCCTGGTACAAGGGTACAGCTGGATCCTGGTCCTGGTACAAGGGTACAGCAGGATCCCTTATCCTGGTACAAAGGTACAGATGGGTCTCTGGTCCTGGTACAAAGGTACAGATGGGTCTCTGGTTCTGGCACAAGGGTACAGCTGGATCCCTGGTCCTAGTACAAGGGTACAGTGGGTCCCTGGTCCTGGCACAAGGGTACAGCTGGGTCCCTGGTCCTGGCACAAGGGTACAGCTGGGTCCCTGGTCCTGGTACAAGGGTACAGCTGGTCCCTGGTCCTGGCACAAGGGTACAGCTGGGTCCCTGGTCCTGGCACAAGGGTACAGCTGGATCCCTGGTCCTGGCACAAGGGTACAGCTGGATCCCTGGTCCTGGCACAAGGGTACAGCTGGGTCCCTGGTCCTGGCACAAGGGTACAGCTGGATCCCTGGTCCTGGTACAAGGGTACAGCAGGATTCCTGGTCCTGGTACAAGGTACAGCTGGGTCCCTGGTCTGGTACAAGGGTACAGCAGGATCCCTGGTACAAAGGTACAGATGGGTCTCTGGTTCTGGCACAAGGGTACAGCTGGATCCCTGGTCCTGGTACAAGGGTACAGCAGGATCCCTGGTACAAGGGTACAGCAGGATCCCTGGTACAAGGGTACAGCTGGATCCCTGGTCCTGGCACAAGGGTACAGCTGGATCCCTGGTCCTGGCACAAGGGTACAGCTGGGTCCCTGGTCCTGGTACAAGGGTACAGCTGGATCCCTGGTCCTGGCACAAGGGTACAGCTGGATCCCTGGTCCTGGTACAAGGGTTACAGCAGGATCCCTTATCCTGGTACAAAGGTACAGATGGGTCTCTGGTTCTGGCGCAAGGGTACAGCTGGATCCCTGGTCCTGGTACAAGGGTACAGCTGGTCCCTGGTCCTGGCACAAGGGTACAGCTGGGTCCCTGGTCCTAGTACAAGGGTACAGCTGGTCCCTGGTCCTGTACAAGGGTACAGCTGGATCCCTGGTCCTGGCACAAGGGTACAGCTGGGTCCCTGGTCCTGGTACAAGGGTTACAGCAGGATCCCTTATCCTGGTACAAAGGTACAGATGGGTCTCTGGTTCTGGCACAAGGGTACAGCTGGGTCCCTGGTCCTAGTACAAGGGTACAGCTGGATCCTGGTCCTGGTACAAGGGTACAGCTGGATCCCTGGTCCTGGTACAAGGGTACAGCAGGATCCCTTATCCTGGTACAAAGGTACAGATGGGTCTCTGGTCCTGGTACAAGGGTACAGCAGGATTCCTGGTCCTGGTACAAGGGTACAGCTGGATCCTGGTCCTGGTACAAGGGTACAGCAGGATTCCTGGTCCTGGTACAAGGGTACAGCTGGATCCCTGGTCCTGGCACAAGGGTACAGCTGGGTCCCTGGTCTGGTACAAGGGTACAGCTGGGTCCCTGGTCCTGGTACAAAGGTACAGATGGGTCTCTGGTTCTGGCACAAGGGTACAGCTGGTCCCTGGTCCTGTACAAGGGTACAGCTGGGTCCCTGGTCCTAGTACAAGGGTACAGCAGGATCCCTGGTACAAAGGTACAGATGGGTCTCTGGTTCTGGCACAAGGGTACAGCTGGGTCCCTGGTCTGGTACAAGGGTACAGCTGGAACCCTGGTCCTAGTACAAGGGTACAGCTGGATCCCTGGTCCTGGTACAAGGGTACAGCAGGATTCCTGGTCCTGGTACAAAGGTACAGATGGGTCTCTGGTTCTGGCACAAGGGTACAGCTGGTCCCTGGTCCTGGTACAAAGGTACAGATGGGTCTCTGGTTCTGGCACAAGGGTACAGCTGGGTCCCTGGTCCTAGTACAAGGGTACAGCTGGATCCCTGGTCCTGGTACAAGGGTACAGCAGGATCCCTGGTACAAGGGTACAGCTGGGTCCCTGGTCCTGGTACAAGGGTACAGTGGGTCCCTGGTCCTGGTTACAAGGGTACAGCTGGTCCCTGGTCCTGGTACAAGGGTACAGTGGGTCCCTGGTCCTAGTACAAGGGTACAGCTGGGTCCTGGTACTGGTACAAGGGTACAGCTGGATCCCTGGTCCTGGCATAAGGGTACAGCTGGGTCCCTGGTCCTGGTACAAGGGTACAGCTGGGTCCCTGGTCCTAGTACAAGGGTACAGCTGGATCCCTGGTCCTGGCACAAGGGTACAGCTGGGTCCCTGGTCCTAGTACAAGGGTACAGCTGGGTCCCTGGTCCTGGCACAAGGGTACAGCTGGGTCCCTGGTCCTGGTACAAGGGTACAGCAGGATCCCTTATCCTGGTACAAAGGTACAGATGGGTCTCTGGTTCTGGCACAAGGGTACAGCTGGATCCTGGTCCTGGTACAAGGGTACAGCTGGGTCCCTGGTCCTGGTACAAGGGTACAGCAGGATCCCTGGTACAAAGGTACAGATGGGTCTCTGGTCCTGGTACAAGGGTACAGCTGGATCCCTGGTCCTAGTACAAGGGTACAGCAGGATTCCTGGTCCTGGTACAAGGGTACAGCTGGGTCCCTGGTCCTGGTACAAGGGTACAGCTGGGTCCCTGGTCCTGGTACAAGGTACAGCTGGGTCCTGGTCCTGGTACAAGGGTACAGCAGGATCCCTGGTACAAAGGTACAGATGGGTCTCTGGTCCTGGTACAAGGTTACAGCTGGGTCCCTGGTCCTGGTACAAGGGTACAGCTGGGTCCCTGGTCCTGGTACAAGGGTACAGCAGGAATCCTGGTCCTGGTACAAAGGTACAGATGGGTCTCTGGTTCTGATACAAGGATAATCTAGCCACACCTCATCCATGTACCACCCCCAGGGTTGATGGTCTAGCCACACCTCACCCCTGTACCACCCCCAGGGTTGATGGTCTAGCCACACCTCACCCCTGTACCACCCCCAGGGTTGATGGTCTAGCCACACCTCACCCCTGTACCACCCCCAGGGTTGATGGTCTAGCCACACTCACCCCTGTACCACCCCCAGGGTTGATGGTCTAGCCACACCTCACCCCTGTACCACCCCCAGGGTTGATGGTCTAGCCACACCTCATCCATGTACCACCCCCAGGGTTGATGGTCTAGCCACACCTCACCCCTGTACCACCCCCAGGGTTGATGGTCTAGCCACACCTCACCCCTGTACCACCCCCAGGGTTGATGGTCTAGCCACACCTCACCCCTGTACCACCCCCAGGGTTGATGGTCTAGCCACACTCACCCCTGTACCACCCCCAGGGTTGATGGTCTAGCCACACCTCATCCATGTACCACCCCCAGGGTTGATGGTCTAGCCACACCTCACCCCTGTACCACCCCCAGGGTTGATGGTCTAGCCACACCTCACCCCTGTACCACCCCCAGGGTTGATGGTCTAGCCACACCTCACCCCTGTACCACCCCCAGGGTTGATGGTCTAGCCACACCTCACCCCTGTACCACCCCCAGGGTTGATGGTCTAGCCACACCTCACCCCTGTACCACCCCCAGGGTTGATGGTCTAGCCACACCTCATCCATGTACTACCCCTAGGTTGATAATCTAGCCACACCTCACCCCTGTACCACCCCCAGGGTTGATGGTCTAGCCACACCTCATCCATGTACCACCCCCAGGGTTGATGGTCTAGCCACACCTCATCCATGTACTACCCCTAGGTTGATAATCTAGCCACACCTCATCCATGTACCACCCCCAGGGTTGATGGTCTAGCCACACCTCACCCCTGTACCACCCCCAGGGTTGATGGTCTAGCCACACTCACCCCTGTACCACCCCCAGGGTTGATGGTCTAGCCACACCTCATCCATGTACTACCCCTAGGTTGATAATCTAGCCACACCTCACCCCTGTACCACCCCCAGGGTTGATGGTCTAGCCACACCTCACCCCTGTACCACCCCCAGGGTTGATGGTCTAGCCACACCTCACCCCTGTACCACCCCCAGGGTTGATGGTCTAGCCACACCTCACCCCTGTACCACCCCCAGGGTTGATGGTCTAGCCACACCTCACCCCTGTACCACCCCCAGGGTTGATGGTCTAGCCACACCTCACCCCTGTACCACCCCCAGGGTTGATGGTCTAGCCACACCTCACCCCTGTACCACCCCCAGGGTTGATGGTCTAGCCACACCTCATCCATGTACTACCCCTAGGTTGATAATCTAGCCACACCTCACCCCTGTACCACCCCCAGGGTTGATGGTCTAGCCACACCTCACCCCTGTACCACCCCCAGGGTTGATGGTCTAGCCACACCTCACCCCTGTACCACCCCCAGGGTTGATGGTCTAGCCACACCTCATCCATGTACCACCCCCAGGGTTGATGGTCTAGCCACACCTCACCCCTGTACCACCCCCAGGGTTGATGGTCTAGCCACACCTCACCCCTGTACCACCCCCAGGGTTGATGGTCTAGCCACACCTCACCCCTGTACCACCCCCAGGGTTGATGGTCTAGCCACACCTCACCCCTGTACCACCCCCAGGGTTGATGGTCTAGCCACACCTCACCCCTGTACCACCCCCAGGGTTGATGGTCTAGCCACACCTCACCCCTGTACCACCCCCAGGGTTGATGGTCTAGCCACACCTCACCCCTGTACCACCCCCAGGGTTGATGGTCTAGCCACACCTCATCCATGTACTACCCCTAGGTTGATAATCTAGCCACACCTCACCCCTGTACCACCCCCAGGGTTGATGGTCTAGCCACACCTCACCCCTGTACCACCCCCAGGGTTGATGGTCTAGCCACACCTCACCCCTGTACCACCCCCAGGGTTGATGGTCTAGCCACACCTCACCCCTGTACCACCCCCAGGTTTGATGGTCATAGCCACACCTCACCCCTGTACCACCCCCAGGGTTGATGTCTAGCACACTTCACCCCTGTACCCACCCCAAGGGTGATGGCTAGCCACACCTCACCCATGTACCACCACCCAGGGTAGATGGTCTAGCCACACCTCACCCCTGTACCACCCCCAGGGTTGATGGTCTAGCCACACCTCACTCCTCCATTACAATCTAATCTCGCCACACCTGAGACCTGAGCCACATCTAGATCCACACACCCTTTAGACGACCTAGACTTACCTGACTGGGAACCAGCGTACATATGTTTTGGTTAGCAACATTGTTCCGCTGTGGTCCATTGTATTTATCCCTTGAACGCCATCCTTAACTCTGTCAGACCCTGGGCTTCTCAAAGTTCACTGGTTTACGGGGTTCCCATATGTGTACGACCACGAGGCTTCCATCTACCTTCAGTTCTTGTTCAGACATCACCGAGGTCGGGTGTGTCACACGATACTTCTAGTCCTTCTTTGTGTTTTATGATGTCTGGGTCCGACGGACCTAGGGATAAGTGATAGTGTGGGGTGGAAATAACCCATGAATTATATAAATGGACTACGGAGAATGAATACATGTAACATTAGGTCCTTGTAATGAAGCAGCTTTGCATTATAATGAAGCGGCTTTTCGTTGAGACGATTAATAATTCGTTTTATTAATTTCTATAGTTTTTCTTTCTTTTTTTTCTACACTAACAACTACGATATATGGAGTCCTTGTTTCTATATCTATCATGATAAGATAAAGTAC
Source organism: Panulirus ornatus (assembly GCF_036320965.1). Taxonomy (NCBI): domain Eukaryota; kingdom Metazoa; phylum Arthropoda; class Malacostraca; order Decapoda; family Palinuridae; genus Panulirus; species Panulirus ornatus. Next base: position 8,412,170 of record NC_092289.1, on the reverse strand, counting down.
AGCATAAAGGTCATGCATATATTTTTTTTTAATATATTGTGATTCGTTTATCTCTCTCCACCTCGTCTGTTGAAGCCTAGGGTTGTGATGTTGTGATAACACGTAGCGATCTTCTACTACAGTTTAACTGGTGTGTCCAGATACAGGAGCGTACCTAGTGTGTCCAGATACAGGGGCGTCCCTAATGTGTCCAGATACAGGGGCGTCCCTAGTGTGTCCAGATACAGGGGCGTACCTACTGTGTCCAGATACAGGGGCGTCCCTAGTGTGTCCGGATACAAGGGCGTCCCTAGTGTGTCCAGATACAGGGGCGTCCCTAGTGTGTCCAGATACAGGAGCGTACCTAGTGTGTCCAGATACAAGGGCGTCCCTAATGTGTCCAGATACAGGGGCGTCCCTAATGTGTCCAGATACAGGGGCGTACCTAGTGTGTCCAGATACAGGGGCGTACCTAGTGTGTCCAGATACAGGGGCGTACCTAGTGTGTCCGGATACAAGGGCGTCCCTAGTGTGTCCAGATACAGGGGCGTCCCTAGTGTGTCCAGATACAGGAGCGTACCTAGTGTGTCCAGATACAAGGGCGTCCCTAATGTGTCCAGATACAGGGGCGTCCCTAATGTGTCCAGATACAGGGGCGTCCCTAGTGTGTCCAGATACAGGGGCGTACCTACTGTGTCCAGATACAGGGGCGTCCCTAGTGTGTCCGGATACAAGGGCGTCCCTAGTGTGTCCAGATACAGGGGCGTCCCTAGTGTGTCCAGATACAGGAGCGTACCTAGTGTGTCCAGATACAAGGGCGTCCCTAATGTGTCCAGATACAGGGGCGTCCCTAATGTGTCCAGATACAGGGGCGTACCTAGTGTGTCCAGATACAGGGGCGTACCTAGTGTGTCCAGATACAGGGGCGTACCTAGTGTGTCCGGATACAAGGGCGTACCTAGTGTGTCCAGATACAGGGGCGTACCTAGTGTGTCCAGATACAGGGGCGTACCTAGTGTGTCCAGATACAGGGGCGTCCCTAGTGTGTCCGGATACAAGGGCGTCCCTAGTGTGTCCAGATACAGGGGCGTACCTAGTGTGTCCAGATACAGGGGCGTACCTAGTGTGTCCAGATACAGGGGCGTACCTACTGTGTCCAGATACAGGGGCGTCCCTAGTGTGTCCGGATACAAGGGCGTCCCTAGTGTGTCCAGATACAGGGGCGTACCTAGTGTGTCCGGATACAAGGGCGTCCCTAGTGTGTCCAGATACAGGGGCGTACCTAGTGTGTCCAGATACAGGGGCGTACCTAGTGTGTCCGGTCACAAGGGCGTCCCTAGTGTGTCCAGAAACAGAGGCGTACCTAGTGTGTCCAGATACAGGGGCGTACCTAGTGTGTCCAGATACAGGAGCGTACCTACTGTGTCCGGACATCGACAATACCTACCACCACGGTACACCATCATAGTCCTCCTTACAGACGTGTTACAGGCCAGGTAAACCTCTTGTTACACACGTGTTACAGGCCAGGTAAACCTCTTGTTACACACGTGTTACAGGCCAGGTAAACCTCTTGTTACACACGTGTTACAGGCCAGGTAAACCTCTTGTTACACACGTGTTACAGTCCAGGTAAACCTTGCTACACAGGTGTTACAGGCCAGGTAAACCTCTTGTTACACAGGTGTTACAGGCCAGGTAAACCTCTTGTTACACAGGTGTTACAGGCCAGGTAAACCTCTTGTTACACAGGTGTTACAGGCCAGGTAACCTCTTGTTACACAGGTGTTACAGGCCAGGTAAACCCCTTGTTACAGGCGTGTTACAGGCCAGGTAAACTCCTCGCTACAGACGTGTTACAAGCCAGGTAAACCCCTTGTTACAGACGTGTTACAGGCCAAGTAAACCCCTCGTTACAGGCGTGTTACAGGCCAGGTAAACCCCTCGCTACAGACGTGTTTCAGGCCAGGTAAACCCCTCGCTACAGACGTGTTACAGGCCAGGTAAAGCCCTTGTTATAGACGTGTTACATGCCAGGTAAACCTCTTGTTACGCACGTGTTACAGGCCAGGTAAACCTCTTGTTACACACGTGTTACAGGCCAGGTAAACCTCTTGTTACACACGTGTTACAGGCCAGGTAAACGTCTTGTTACACACGTGTTACAGTCCAGGTAAATCTCTTGTTACAAACGTGTTACAGGCCAGGTAAACCTCTTGTTACACAGGTGTTACAGGCCAGATAAACCCCTTGTTACAGGCGTGTTACAGGCTAGGTAAACCCCTCGCTACAGACGTGTTACAAGCCAGGTAAACCCCTTGTTACAGACGTGTTACAGGCCAGGTAAATCCCTCGTTACAGGCGTGTTACAGGCCAGGTAAACCCCTCGCTACAGACGTGTTACAGGCCAGGTAAACCCTTCGCTACAGACGTGTTACAGGCCAGGTAAAGCCCTTGTTACAGACGTGTTACAGGCCAGGTAAACCCCTTGTTACACACGTTACAGGCCAGGTAAACCCCTTGTTACAGACGTGTTACAGGCCAGGTAAACCACTTGTTACAGACGTGTTACAGGCCAGGTAAAGCCCTCGTTACAGACGTGTTACAGGCCAGGTAGACTCTTCACTACAAATGCGTTACAGGCCAGGTAAAGCCCTTGTTACAGACGTGTTACAGGCCAGGTAAAGCCCTTGTTACAGGCGTGTTACAGGCCAGGTAAAGCCCTTGTTACAGACGTGTTACAGACCAGGTAAAGCCCTTGTTACAGACGTGTTACAGGCCAGGAAGACTCCACTACAAATGTGTTACAGGTCAGGTAAACCCCTTGTTACAGACGTGTTAAAGGCTAGGTAAACTACTACAGAGGTGTTACAGGCCAGGTAAACCCTTCACTACAGAGGTGTTACAGGCCAGCAGGTCACGCACGCAGCTGCAGCTGTGTGCGTGGGTAGGTCAGCAGTGTTACCACCCGCGCTACACACGACGGACATGGTCAGTGTGTCCGGTACCACTGGCTGGCCAGTGACTGCATGACGGTCCTGTTGTCATGCAGAAGGCAAAGTCATGCACGAGGTCAAAGTTTAAGTGATGTAAGATGCCAAGAAGAATGTACAATGAGACCATGGTCATGTGTGTGTGTGTGTGTGTGTGTGTGTGTGTGTGTGTGTGTGTGTGTGTGTGTGTGTGTGTGTGTGTGTGTGTGTGTGTGTGTGTGTGTGGTGTGTGTGTGTGGTGTGTGTGTGTGT